>NW_015112619.1:973405-990420 GCF_001443285.1 Poecilia latipinna | reverse complement strand
GCGAAATGAGATGCAGGTGATCGGTTTGTGATCGGCAACAAGAGACCGTGATCGGCGATCACCGATCATACACTTTTTCACGGAAATCGGCCGATTATGATCGGTGGCCGATCGATCGGCACACCTCTAGTAGCCACACATTTGATCGATCGGCACACCTCTAGTAGCCACACATTTTTTGCTGTAATTCCTTTTTATTTTTATTTTTTTTGGTTTCCCTTTGAATTTCTTTCTTTAGTCATCTGAAAAGCTTTCATGGTGCTTAAGACCACTAGAGTGTACACTCTAGGGAGCTTAAGCACCACCACTCTCCAGTCAACTGTTCAGTTCCTTGTTTCATTTTCTCTATTATAATCTTGTCCTTGAATCTTATACAAACCTTATTAATGTTGTTAGTTGAATGAAGCAGCCACAGTTGAGGTGGTATAAATGAATAGTCAGTATTAAAAGATGGGTCAAAGGCATGTTAAGAGATGCATTTTGGTTTCCTTTTATCTTAAAAGTTCAATCTCATGAAACAGAAAATTGTGTTGAAACTGTTAGTTTCATTAGCAGTTTTTTTTCTTTTTCTAAAATATTCATACCACTTGAACGTTTTTAAAAAGTAGAGCATGATTTTGAAGTGGAAGAAAATGGATATGAATTTCCTGTAACTTTTACAACTTGATTTATGTAACGTGGGGGGTGCTTTTATTTTCTGGTTTCCCTTAAATAATATCCAGTACAGCTAATTGCTTTCAGAAATCACCTAACTTGTCCAACGTTGACTGTAAACGCAAAGCAAATCGTGCAATAAATTGCTTAGATTAAAGAATGTTATTTTGCTTGAGTAGCCCGGTCAAAGTCCAGACCTAAAGAACCGGGGGAATTTGTAGCAACACTTAGATTAGATTTTTACATACGCTCTTCCTCTAACCTGAATGAACATGAGTTATTTTAAAGTTTATCTCTGACACAAACCGGCAGACATACCCCAAAACACTTTCCTCCATGAATGCAGTAAAAGGTGATTCTACAAAGTGTTGACTCAGGAGTTATGAATACAAATTCACATCACATTTTTCAGATTCTATTTACAAAAAATGTAGACAACTATGTAGAATTCCTCCTCAATTTTTCTAATTGTATTTCCTTCCTCTTGTGATGTGCCGAAATGCAAAACAATCAGTGGTGTGAATACTTCTGCAAGGCACAATATTTCATATAAACTGGGCGGAGCACACAACTGAGTTTCACACTGACAGATATAAACTCGCAGAGTTGTAAATGAAAAGGAATCAGTCGCCCAGGTGACCTGAGGAAGACAAATATTTTTGTTTTACTATTTCTGATTTTCCCTTTCACGTCATTTAGTTTAAATCTTAGTTGTTGTTGTTTTGTTTTTTTTGTCTCGGAGAAGGAGATTTTTACTTCTTAATCAGCTGATGCAGCCAATTTTATTGACTCTTTGGTGACTTTTCCATACAGTTGCCTCACATTTTTTGAGTGGTTTCATTTAGTGGAAATGAGGGTTTCTCTTTTTCTGTGATACACCAAGCAAGTAACTGTGCTATTTCTTGAATTTTAAATCGCGTTATCCAGTCAGATAAACGGAACAATGATAAAACAACATGGTAGCTTTACTCTGCACACTGTAAATAATTTCCTCCTCATTCGCTGTGCTTTTAACTCAGTCACAGAAATGATGCGGAAAAGCACCCAAACGATCATAATTAGACGATCACGTCAGACAAACAGACAAACACACTGGCATATTGCTTCCTCAACACCCTCACCGAAATGCATACACGCTGACCAGATCCCACCCCCTGGGGGCTGTGGGGCAGTGCTTGAGCGATGTGTCCCCAGGGGGCTGATATTTTATAGTTTGTGTCCATCAGTGCTGTAGCCTGGGGCGCAAGGGTTGACAGTAAGTGCTCTCAACACCGGTGACACTGATTCATCTGAGCCATGACACACATGAGAGGAAAAAGGGGAGGAGGACCGGCCAGAAAAGAAAAAACAAAATAAAAATCTGGGCTTAAAAATAATATAATTCATACAACAGTACACCGAATCGTGTTCAGGTAGATTATACTATCGCCTAGCATCAAATTGTTTTATGTTTTGTAGGTTTAGGTTTATTTACTAAAAGTCAAAGGTTTGTACTATGATGTAGTGGACTAATATGGGCCAGCCTTGGCTAGACTAGAAAGATTGGCTCGAGGAAGAGACTCCAATCTAACATGGCATTTCAATTTCTCATTCCCCGTTATGGCTGTGCTGTGCACTGCTGAGCCTCTTCTACATATATATAGGAAGGACGCCTCTGAACCCCAGCTTTCTAGATGCGCATACTAAGCAATCAATGTGTCACCTCTTCCTGACAATCCTATTTTTGTTGTATGGGGGCCGTGCTCATTTTTTCTTGTCAGCAGAAGGTAATTTGCTGTATTGTGATTCAGTCCTAAAACTTGGTGACGAGGTGTCTGATAAGTCACTACCTCCCTTCGGTGCCCCCCCCCCCCACCGCCCCTCACCCCCAGCATCCCTTCCACAATATGGAAAATCCAAAGGTAGCACCCCAACCCCCATTCTATCCGCGCCCTGCTGCACCCCCACACCTATGTCCCGTTCTTCCTACACCAAGTCCAACATAGTTGTATCAAGGCAGGCTGCTAAATTAGATAAGCAGGGCTGTGGTGCAGCGGCCCTGATTAATAAAAGATGCGGCATTCCCTGGGGATGGCCCCTCTCAGGGCCGAGCAGAATCTACCCGCAGACAATAGGGGTTGCTTGCACACAATGAACAGGAAATGGAGAGAATGAGCCAATCATGGAAATATAACATTTGAAAAAGAACTAGCCTGTGACCCTCTTGAACATTATGCACGCATTGATGCAAATTAGGTCTTGAGAACCTTAACAATTACTTGTAAACCTGCAGCTGACTCTAAAGGTGTATATGAAGATGCGTTATATTCATGCCCACAAGTTTGGGCGGTGCGCAGGACCTAACCAAATAAACTTGGTGAGTCTGTAGTTTAACTGACAACATGTAGCTTTAAACCAAGCTCTTTGAAATAATAAGGCTCCCTAAGGAATTATGTGGTACAGACAGGAGTGATATTTTCAGTAGAAGGAACATGACAGCAGATGGAAGGTGAAAGGCATAGTTATCCTGAGAGCAGAACTCGCCAATTTACGACAAAAAAGAAAAAAAAAAAGTAATTTAAGCTAAAAATATTCATACCTCTGGCAAATTTAGATGTAAAATTATTTTTCATTCAGCCAAGAAATTTGTCACTGGAAATGAGACAGGCATGTTTCAAAGTAAAGGAAAACAATGCAAAAAGATGTAAGTTTTGAAAAAAGCTGTTTTTATTTACATTTGATAAAAAATAAAATAAAATTTAAAAAAAGGCATTTCAAAAAGTATTCACGATCTTCTCAATAATCAGTTGATATTTGGCACCACAGCAATTTTACTATTCTTATAATTGTTAAGCAGCTTTTAGCCAAAATCCTTTTTGCCATTACCCTAAAACTCCCTACACATCTTCTGTCAGATCCAGTCAGGGCTCTTCATGGGCCACTTCAAACAAGTTGTTAGAATTACTTGCAGTTGAAATAAAAATATTACTTAAAATCTAAATCTAGCATGAGTATGAATAATTTTGGGCTCTACAGCAAATCCACAAATATTTGGTGAAATAATAATAATAATAAAAAAATTGTACTTCTGAAATCAGAACAGACTTTTCTTAAAGCCGGTGTTAGATAGAAGCATGATGTCAAGCCCGCTTCCGAGGATAAACTTACTCTTTCTTACTAGTGATACGTCTAATTAAAATATCAAAAATGACAGAAAAATACTTAGTCTTAGCATATTCGTAATCAGAATTTTCTGATTACAAAAATAAAAAATAAAATAAAATAAAGTATCTTAAATAATATTTTTTTTTAAATCATTATTATTTAAAATACTTTTTTTTTTGGCAACTACCTTTTTCCCCAAAACACTTACCAATACACTATAGAAGCTCATGCCTGCATAGAATAATTTTATGAGATTACTTTATACATATTTCACCCACAGATTTATATCTTTCTTTAGGATAATAGTCCATGGTAAATTCCCATATGTAAAGCATACTGTGTAAGAATCTTAAAACACTGTGAATGTATACAATCATTGTAAAAAAAAAAAGAAAAAAAAGTATATTGGGCATCATTTCTAGCATTTCAATTAATAAACTATATTTTTACAATGACATGAAGTCATAGAATTTAAAGAGGATGTTATTTCATTTAACTTTGACTCTACGCATGAATGCATACTTTAGAAATCACAGATCCATGGGCCTCCATAAAAACCAGATGGAGTATTTCACTTGGCTGGTAAACATTCCACTGGCCCTCAAAGCATCAACATAAACAAGGTTAAAAAGTTTTTTCTACCACTCGAGATTATAAAAAGACTAACACTCAACTATTTTTTTTTTTTTACACCCACAAGTCTCATGTTGTCATGTAATTTCAGCTTTTCAGAGTTCTATTCATATTTGTCACCTAATGGCTTTGTTACTCGGAGGACATTATCCCTCTCATTGCTCATGTTTATAAGTGAACCAGCAGTGAACCAGTTGCCTATGGAAACCAGTGAAATCAAGGTTGTATAACTACCTGAGCTTCCTTTCTAAAGTGAGCTCAAATTGAGCATTTAAGCTGTTTTTTTAATTCCTCGTCGAGATGCAAAATTGTTCTCAGAAACCTTCCTGCCAGACGGGTTTACCAGCCAAATAAGGAGCTGCTTACATGCTAAGCATTCGCCATTAAAGCATCACAACAAAGCCTTGTTGGTGCACATCTACCTCATCCAATCAGACTGCGTGCTGCATTCTGCCGCGAACGCTGGTGTGTGATTACTGCATGCATCATGAGCACTTAAGCATTTATCTTTAAATAACCTCCACTACTGTCCCCCCCATTGGTAGTGAACAATAGTGAGATGTGTCTAATTTTCAGCAAGATAATGGTAATCATATTGAGATGAAAAAGGCCAGGGGTTGACTTGTAAGGTTCTGATTGGCTCAGAGCATCCCTTTGCCCCCCGGAGATAAAATGGAAAGTGATATTTCATTTATAGCCCCGCCTTTGCTTAGCAGTTGTAGATGATGAGGAGAACCCACCGCTGCAATGATTGGAGTGTAGCCACCAGTCAAATGCTAAGCACAAAAAATTATGCCTGGGATCCCTTGCATCAGTGTTTTTTTTTTTGTGTGTGTGTTTCCAGATCAGACATATGGTGTATATATTTCTTCATTCTGTTTTTTTTAATATTTAAGGATTCAAATTTCCTTTATACCCCTCCAACCAGAAAAGATTGATGGGTTTTGTTTATACATATGTATAGGATGCTGAAATTAAGCTGAACCTACCTTTGACCTTTATCTTCTCACATGTACTCACTGAGCTACAGCTATAACACTATGCATTGCTCTGGCTTTTTTAAAAAAAAAAAAAAAAAAAAATATTTTTTATTGTTGGAAAAAGAAAAGTTTTAGTTATTTTCCTCACTTCACCGGAAGATCATAATAAAGGTAATTCTGATAAAGTATCTTATTAATATCGCAGCATATAGTTTCATATTCCTCAAATCACAGTACAGTTTTATGCCCTGCTTGTCAGCTTGCATCTTTCTGGCCTGGTTTCTGCTCTATGTTGATGATGTTTTTTTTTTTTTTTTTGCTTTAATATCCACCCTGAGGGCCAGATGCATCACATTATGCAGTGACCCGAGCTGTATTTTGCACTGAACAGTTCAGCCAGTGGGAGTGGCCTGAGCTTGTTGAGGAAGCTGCCCTTTAAGGTCATTACAACGGTCATGTGATAGGCCAGCGGAGCCCCTTGAGCCATATGACAAACCGAGCTGCCAGACCAAGGTGTGTGTCTGGGGTGTTTTTCCACAAAGCATTCTATAAAAGTGTAACTGGGCTGTATTTGCCCTTTTCTCCTGCTATGTGTTCAGCCAACAGGCCCCTGAAGATCTCTTAAAAAGTGCTGATCCACAGAGCTGGGCTGGTGCTCTTGTAATCCTTCCAGCTCAGCCCCACCTCCCCTCATGTTCCCACCGTTCCCACCTCCTCCTCTTCCCCCCACATTCCCCCACTCTTCCCCAGGATGACGCCTGGTGTTGGTGCGAGGGACAAGGTGATGCTCTAATGTAGTCAAGCGCTAATGTGAGCTAATTAGCCCACGTTAGAGCATGACTAAATAAGGCGTAAGTGTTGCTAATTGGTCGGCAATGAAAACAATAACTGTTGTTCTGCCCAGAGGCTCTGGGGTACTGAGCGGCTGGGACACGAGGGACCTGGGGACCTGGGGACCCTGGCACTAGGCCAGCAAAAGGCACCGGCACCATCAGTCAACCGCCTTCATGCTTGAGTCACACACCACTTGGCACTGCTGCTCTCATGCTCCCTCTACCCCACACCCACCACCCAGCCCAACAGCTACTCTCCCTGCAGCCGTCACCAGCAAAGAATAAGCTCTACATGACAAGCACAGACAAACTCAGTCTGTCTGTGGAGCCATCATACATCACAGCATTAATAAACATGAATTAGTAATGGCACAATTAGATGGGGCTGTTCTGACATTTACTGGTACAATAATGGTGTGCTCCTTTCGACAGCCGCCTTTGGCCTTTAGTGGAGCGCCAGCAGACCTTAGACATTTAGATATGATGGGTGGAATGGGGAGAACTGTCTCAGTCAGTTTGTATCTTAATCACATTTTTGGTCCAAAGGGTGTGACTCCAGACTGTGTGTTTTTTTTTTAATATATATATATATATATATATATATATATATATATATATATATATATATATATATATATATATATATATATATATATATTCTCCAACAAATGGTACAATAATGATTAACAGTATTAGTCGGGCTGTTTTCCACTGTATAAACGCATGCATATTGTATGTTTGCTTCCCTCTTAGGTTGCAGCCTGGTCAGTGTGTGAAGACGATATTTGAACAGCCTGGCCGGCTCGAGCTGCTTCGGACCAAAGGTATGTTTGGGACAGACAGACAGACCATCTCTGACACAGAAGCTCTGACAAAGAGAGAATAGAATAATCTCCCAGTTCTTTGAACATTCTCTATCAGATAATATTTGAACCGCTGTCATAACAATAAGACATTACCTTGTTGTTTTTACTATGTGGAATTATGCAGTATTTTTATTTTTTTTTTGCTCTGAACTTGTATAAAAATAAGAAGAAAAGGTAATCTGTTCCCATTATCAGACAATTTTCTTTGAAATCTTAATGTTGGGTTAAGCACAGTTTTTCTGCGTGTGTGTGTGCGTTTTATGTGCTTTGCGAGTCAATTTGACTTAGCAGTTTGAAACTGATCAAAGTAATGCATCAACACAATAAAGTTTATGATTAGAGGAGCTAAACAGCTTAACCGTGCGCCAAGTGTCTAGTGGCTTTCTCCTTTTCCCTCTCAAACCAGTAGCTTTTCATCCTTGCTGTCATTCTTCTTCTGGGTTTCACTGCTTTCCCAGGGGACTCGTGCTTTTGTTAGCTTTCCTGTGTACACACATGGCCTAATTAGTTGATTAGTTCAGCTCGACTGGCTTGTTAATTGAATAGTAATTTATGTTTGATGTGTCTAATGAATACCCTAATTTGATGTTTGGCACTCATCCAAAGGTTTGTTTTTGACAGAAGGAATTAATCAAAAGAATGAATGGATAGATGAAAACGACTCGGTGCACAAATTTTGCCTTGATAGCACATGAATTAAGTCTTTGAGTGAGGTGATAATGCTTATGAGTTTATCTTTGTGTAATTAAGCTTTTGTAGACAATAGGATTACCAATGTGTATAAAGGGCAAATCATGATCAGTAACTCAATGTTTTGTTCTAGGGGCCAAAACTGTTGTCGAATAATTTTATTGTAATAATTCATGCACTGGCCACAGTGAGAGACAATGTCAATCATGTTAAAACAGGATGCAAAGGAAGCTATTTATTATAGCGTTTTCTGTGCTTAAGAAGCTTCAACAGGGGGTTATTTAAGTATTTCAGACTTGTTTTATACGCTGCAATTTTAATTAGTCGAACTATTTATTGACTTTTAAAAAAAAAAATCAAGAATACTTGAACCCAGCTTTTAGAGTAATGTTTCTATGGATTTTGAGCAATCGTCTTTGTGAAAACATTAATTGCAGGTGGTTCATTTGCTCATACACCTGCTAAGACATTCATTAGTCTTGGCAATATAATTCCAAATGAAAAGATGAGTTTATGT
Organism: Poecilia latipinna; assembly: GCF_001443285.1. Lineage (NCBI taxonomy): Eukaryota > Metazoa > Chordata > Actinopteri > Cyprinodontiformes > Poeciliidae > Poecilia > Poecilia latipinna. The sequence continues at coordinate 982,103 of NW_015112619.1, read as the reverse complement.
TTGTTCACTTTAACAAAGCTCTGAAAAAACAAGAATGGCACTTTATTGTTATACTACATTGTGGAAAAAAATGTACCCATTTAGTTTAACTTTTACTTTGATAGATAGACAGTTGAGATTTTGCATTGCACCAATATTACTGTTATTATATTATGCAGTGATATAACTCTCTCTAATTTTAATGTATACAATACTGCAGTGAATAAATAACACTTCACCCAATAAAACACAATTCTTTGCACAGAAAGTGACATCAATGTCCTTTTTCTTCAACCTTTTCTTTCACTTGTTCTAATAATGTTGCTATAGTATCTAAAAGCTTTGTGCAATTTATCATGTCACCATAATGAATAATTTTTAGTTATATCCTTTCATGATTCATAATTTGCACATTGATCAAACGAAGCTAAGGTGTTACTTGCTTATCCTAACTACACATTCAGCTTCACGTCTTCTGCTTACTGATTCTTGTGCCTCATTTTCTATGTACTTGACTTAAACTTCAGCTCAAGATCTGAATTTAAATCAACTATTGCATCCTACCTCTCACCGGGAAACAATGCTTTTGCATTATTATTCATTTACATTTAGTTTTTAATGAAAGTTGTTTTGATTGTCTGGAAAACGTCTGAGACTCAGAACATTGCATATGTTGCAAAACAATGGAGTTCTTACTAATCATACTGTTGTCAAGAAGGAATAATCTATTTCAGCTTAATATGTTGTTTCACCAATTCCTCCCATTCCATTATAAACATTGGTTGTTCTTATTTAACAGGCATTGAGAAAAAATATTTTAACAAAGCTGTGTCATTGCATGTGTTAAGTGTTTAACTGAGAAAGTGAAATGCCTTCCAAACTTATTAATGCTCTTGCATTTTCACATTTTGCCTCATTACAACCACAGACCTTAGTTTACTGTGTGATAACCCAAAACAAAATAGTGCTGAAGTAGAAGGAAGGTGTTTTCGTGAAAAAAAAAAAAAAAAAAGTAACTAAAAGTATAGAAAACATTCTGTTCGGTTCTTTTTACTCTGATGCAATTAATACAAATCGGCTCCATATTCCTTCAGAAATCACCACGTATACTCTTTTCAATTGGCAATGTTATACCACACGTATCGTTGGAACCCATCCACCAATGACAGAGAGCATTATTCAGAGAAGCATCCAAGAGACTCATGGTAACTTTGGAGTAGTTGCAGACATCTACTACTCAGAATAATAGCCAGGACTATTGTTCTTTGTGCACTCTGCAAGTCTGGTCTTTATGAAAGAGTGGCAGAAAGTAAGCAATTGTTAATGGGAGGATTGTTACTGATTGCCACAAGCCTTGAAGAAGGCAATGCAAATTGCTTCGGGGGGGTTAGGGTAGTATTGTAAAACATGTTCATAGCAGCATAATGCTGTGGGTATGCTTTACTTCACAAGCTAATGAGAGTTAAAGGGTTGATCGATAGAGCTAAGTAGTTCTGGAAGGAAATCTCTTTAGTGGCTGCAAAAGACCTGAAACCTTTGTGTATATTCACTTTATAGCAGAACAATAACCTAAACTTACTGCAAATACAGTTGCAAGGTTTTTCTGGTGTGTTCGTTTAGCAAATTAAGTCTAATCTAAGCTGTATGTATAGCAACTTTTATACTTAGCATCTCACTTGGATTATAGGATTTTGACTAGGGCACATTTAGCTTAATCATAACCAATCCTCTGGCTGTAGAGGGCTGTTTTACAATTATTGAAAAGCATAAGCTGAATTCAAATACACACCATAGTTCTCAGGTTTTATTTGTGAAGTGTTTTTAAGTCTTTCTATCCTTTCCCTTTTGGCTCACAATAATGCGTCATTTGTATTGGTCTATTACATAAAATCCCAGTAACATGCTTTGTTTGGAAGGTGAGAAGCTACACAAAAGGTCAGCTGATGAAATTTTTGCTCAGTGTTTTTTTGTTAATTCATTAGGAAAATTGTTTACAAGCGTCTCTTGCCCTTAATAAGCCTTGAAAAGCCTAAATTCTTCTTTTTTTTTTAGCTTGGTCAAAGAGGCATGAGCCATCAGGCCTTTTTCATTGAGTGCTTTCCACACTAGTCTCCAGAGCACACGAGTTCATGAGCATCAAGGTCTTCCCCCACAGTTCGTTTGAGGAATTCATCTTCCTTCAGATCCTCATTTATGCACAACACATCTTATTTAAAAACCAATCAATGAAGCTTGATTTCCCCACAGCACGAGGGAATGACAGCAAAAGCGCTTGACTTGTCCTCCAGCGCAGGGCAGATTGTGGCCTTGAACTTGTGTTGAGTCATCCAGTGAGTCATCGCTTCAGTAAATCTCCTACTTGTGTTTTAAATGTAAAGCAATCATCCAATTTAGTGAATTCCCAGACAGTAAAAAAGTATTCCAAAAAGCCAGCCATCCACGTGTTTACAAAGCGGCAGCAATCCTGTACGTTGAAGATGGTCTTCATGCTGCCATGTTTGTCTTTTGGTATTGCCTTTACATTTAATATGCTTTTGCAGTTCTTCTTCCATAATGGTGATGTGGAATTATTCCTCTCCTGAATGTTAAGGACGTTTCAGGAAATGTAAGTTTTGATCATTTTGCAGCAATTAGATTCAGAGCAGCAGTGTGCTCTCAGTCTCCTCCATCTCTCCTTTAAGAGTTTCTTTCTAGGAATAACAGAAAAAATAAATCAAACTGTAGTTGGACATAAACCTCTGTGAATTTGTTTACATTATCATCACTTATCTTATCATCCCACACAGATGTATAGAAAACAATCTCGTTTGACCTCATGCAGTCATGCACATGCAGTGGCGTACCTGTTTGTGTCACATGCTATAGCAGGCCTGAACTAGAGCAGGAATTTTACAAAGTTATTCCCACTTTTCCTGTCATCATTAACTGTCTCGAAACTGTCATCAGTTGCCGTCGCCCCCCTCCCCTTTGTTAACGAGAAAGCAATTACCATTTGTTTTCCTCAGTCCCAACGGCCTGGCAGCATTTCCCGAAATCTGCATCCTCACCTGCTTCCGTCTCTGTGTCCGCCTCTCCCTCAGTCTCTTCCAACCTTGCACCTCTTTTCCTTTTCACTGTGGTTGCAGACTCGCTCTCCTTCGCCATCCTCTATGCAGCCTCTCTCTTTTGCTCCTCCCACCTCTGAGCTCTAGGCTGTTCTGGGTTTTAGACGGATCACTCTCACAATGCCTGATCAATACAGGTATTGATCTGCTGGCAAAATGTTTATAAAATCATTATGGGCAACAGCAGTTCAGTGGGGACGGAAGGCGGGGCCACGAGACAGGCAACATTCCATGTCATTCGCCTGCAAGAGAGCTTGCACCCATCTGATTGGCTGCCTGCCTTGTGCCATGCGAAGGATAGGACTGGCACATTTTGCCATTCTTTTATATCTTTGCTTAGTGCACAACAACTCCTCTTAGATTCAACAACACTTTCCAGACTGCAAACGTTTTGATCAGCAGTTTAATATATGAGTCATTTCACTCTGCCTGCAGTGTAATTCCACCTGCTCCCACTCTTTGTACAGTAGATTAATTTAGGAAGTGGCAAGGGACTTTTAATTTATTGCTTCATGGCGTTGTACCTCTGCTTTTCTCTGAGGACAATATATATATATATATATATATATATATATATATAACCCAAATTAAGAAAATGCATTCTTTCTGTCATGACCACCCCAGAAATGTCGTACCTGCCTTGATCCCCCACTCCCTACTACAACCTCCTCCTGTGCTCTGTTGTACAGCAATAACAATCTGTCGCTTTGCTTGTGAAAGACTGACGGGGCAGGCGACTCGAACGCCACAACACTTCAGCTCTGTGCAACTGCGTGGCAGATTCATTGCTTTCGGGAGACTTTGCAATCCACAAACATGCTTTTTGCTTGCGTCTTGTTGATCGATGATCTACGAGATCTTCATTAAACAGAGGAGATTATTCCAGCATGCGGCACAACATGGTGTAAATTTTTCCAGAAACACAACTCTTGTTGAGGCAGATGAACATCTGTGAGCCATAAGGCCAGGCAGCCAGTGTGACCCAGAGTCAACCTCACCACTCTGGGACGTCTGACTGCGTCTGCTCTCCTCCCTCTCTGGCACCGGTCCAAGACCCAGATGCCCAGACGCTGGCTCAGACCACAAGGTCTGGTCCTGCCCGTCTTCTATTAATAGACGATGTTCAACAAATTATGAGAGATATTGCGCACTACACCAACTGCTTAAATGTTGCACGTTTTAATTTGCATGTTTTCTGCTTTGGCCAACTTGTAGGGAACCATATTATTTCCACACTCGCTTAGGCAGACACAAGCATTTTGCGAGCACATCCAAAAAGTGTCACTCACACATGCTGCAAAGTGGTGATTACTCTAACACGTTCAGAACTGGCCACAGACCATTCATTACCATAACATGTTGCAATGAAGTTTAATCCCTCATCATGTTGTCTGTGGTTGGAGAGCGGCATGTGGCTGTTATCCTCCTCTGCTCCAGATGTCTCCCAGTCTGTGTCTCCTCAGTGCTGCACTAGACTGAACACATGGAATTCAGTATGGCACATTTAGACATTTCCTTCCATTTTTTTTTCATCCCTGCTTTTCTTTCCCCTCATAAAATCATTTTGACCCCATCCATCTTTGTTTCTTGCCTTCCTCCCTGATCCCATTTTCCCCCTTCTGTTCCTTCTTCCACATCCCCCCCCCCCCATCTTCACAAGAGTATGTTATTTATTTCATCTGAAAGCAGAGGCTCTTTGGTGCATGCTTCTCACAGAAATCAATTTCAGCTCAGACAGCATAACCAAACAAAGCACTACACTCATTTCAGCACGGGCAGAGTTGTAACCCATCTCTCTCATTTTCTCCCTCCTGCTCCTTTATTGGAAGACATTTTGTTCTCACTCTGATGCCATTATGTCAATCACTGCAGACATGTCGTGATGTGTGGATGCAGCTGCTAAATGAGTCATGGCAAGCAATGATCATTAGAGACTGCAGAGTTTATATATGTGCTAATGTGTTTTTGCATACAATTGTCACCTTTTTCTCTGCGTGAATATTTTAAAATTGTCATTTTTTTATATTCATTGTCACTCACTTGCACGTGTGTGTGTGTGTGTGTGTGTGTGTGTGTGTGTGTGTGTGTGTGTGTATGTGACTGAGACCCTTCATGTCTGTTGAGACTTTAAAAAATGTTTTTTTCAGTCTCCACTGCATTACAAAATGACAACATATAATGTAGATCACAAGCAGAATTCTTGCACCATTGGACGAATGAGAGGCTCCACTGCCAGCAGCCCACTTTATACCACAGTCAAGACCACCAGTTAATGCAGCTGTTGGATCGTCCTCTTTCCTTGCTCTGCCTTTATTGATTTCAGTCAGACACAGAGACAGACAGAAAGAAAGGGCCTTTTCAGGAAGAAGTTAAATGGTCAAGTAGCGGGTGGAGGGTGGCTTTCACCACTTTATTGACGAGGTGGAAAAATGTCACTATTATGGAGGCCCTTGCAGCAGATAGCGAGCTGATTGGATGAGTGCCCCCAGGTCAGAGTGGAGCACATTCCCCCCTGCAACCAAACGAGAGCAAATAAAAGGGCAGAGTAATCCGCTTGAATTGCAGGTGAGATTTCTCTCCGCCAGGCCCCTCTTTATGCCACATTTTTCTGGATGCATGAGTGTTTGCGAATGTGGACCGAATCCTGATCTCTGGTGAACTTCCTCCCACTGAACGGCTCTCAGAGCATTTTATGCATTCACATAAATGTTGAAGCTGCACCACAAATTCATAGTAAGACCAACTGAAAATGGGTAGGAGATGAAGAAGCTAATGCAACTTGAAGAGGACTTTTTTTTTTCCATTCCCTCAAATGCACATTAGTTAGGAATGACAGAATGGACCTATTTGTTTTGCCAACATTCTGTACTGCCATTGTACCAGCAGTCAGACAATGCAGTGCATAAATTTGGTGTGTTCACATGTAGCATGAACCTTTATGTTGCTCTATGTAGACAGGTTTAAACTAGAATTCCTTATCTGTTTTTATATTTTATCTTTTAATATATGTTTCTTGCAGTTAAAGCTTTTTCTAAATTTCTGTAGTAAGTCCAATTTGACTTTACTAATGTCACAGGTCAAGCACAAATATGTATGAGATGTGCAGGACATCAAAAGCACACCAATAATGGTCCATGTATGAATACCTAAAAAGTATTGACAAATACTTTTTGTCAAAGTATTGGGTTTTGGAGTGATATAGTCAAATTATGAACTTAAATCTGTGTGAGAAGCTGGGACATATGACTAAACCAGCTGATCATGGTTAAAAATTCACCAATCTCCTCTAGGTAAGTGTCACCATGGTCAATGTGCAATCACAAAATATTTGGCTGCATGGGATAGATGAAAAAAAGTATAAAGTAAAGTAGACAGTTGATGGGATGGTTGATCTTCAATAAGCGTCTAACAGGAGGGAAGGAGACAGAAGTTGTTCTTGCAGACAGTCACTTTTAAGACTCTAAATTAGGAATCTTACTCAAGAGCATCCAAATACACGATGTGTGGTTGATGTACCCAGTGCATCTGCTTTTCAGACTTTTCCAAGTCTGAGCGAAGGAAACCTTTCCCTAAGTACAGGAAGACCCCAAGCGGAAGTCGACCCAAAGCTAACTGTATTATTTACCACCAAGCAGGTGTTTTGTTTTTCAATTTCTGCACAAGGGGAAAAAAAAGAGAGCATCCATTAGAAAAATAAAAGCAAACCATATGCTAGAAAAATGAGCAAAAAAAGAATTTATGCTCAGCACAAAAAGATGAAATCAGAGTGACTTGTGAGTCTGAGAGTCCTTAACAGAGATGCAGTTGTGAGTCCTGACAAACGGTTCAGATACAAGCCACCGTGCCTTCTGACGTCAATCAGTCTAATTAGCCCAGCATATCCTCTGTTTAGCCCCGCCTAGAAGCACAAGACAGACCTCTGGAAAGGTCAGCATGCCACAGCAGAGACAGAGCTGTGCTTAAACAGAAGCAAAATGGTTTCTTTTCCAAATTGATTCTGGTTCAAATCAGACAAGACTATGTTGTGTTGAGCCACTTAAAGACTTAATGGAAAGGCGGCAGTCACTATTAAGGGGGCTTTTAAAACAAGACATTAACAAACAAAAACTGCTCTGGTGACATCTGGACCTGGGCCCAAAGAGCAGCTTGTCACATGTAAGATCTGCCCTTCTCTATCTTCATCTCTTTCTGGTCTGTTTCCTTTCTCTTGTGTCTCTTTATCTCCTGCTCTGCTTGAGGCACAGTCTGTACATCCACATGTGGACGCGAAGACTCGGATGAACAGAGAAAATTCATCATAACTCTGTAGGAAACTTTTTTTTTTTTTTCCCCCACGCATGGTAAAACTTGAAATATCACTTCTTTCGTGTTGACACAAAACTGTATGAAATAAATATTTTCTCTTTGTTTCCACAAAGTAAATCAAGTACCATTAACTCTGGACCCCTGGGGCATTTTATCTGTTTTACACCCTCTTTTTTTTTTATAAAAATAATAATAATAATAAAAAAAAAAAAAACACAACAGGCATGTCACAGTCATGTATACATAGAGGGAAACATCTGAGTTTGCCAACACCCACACGCAGGCATCTGCATAGCGCACATTCACTACCTCCCTTTTGCTGAATGCATAATATATGTAATGAAATAATGTTTCCAGTGGGGATGGTTTTGGCTGGGGGATGGAGATGTGTGGTGAATATCAATTTGCCTACCCCCAGACTCCCTGGTTCAATTGGCGTGATGGTAGGGGGTAAATGAATATGTGGAAGTGAGAGAAGCTTTATCCCTCTGCCCAGAGCAACAGTGGATGGAGGCGGGGTCCTTGACAGTCTCACTCCAAACTTGTAAACTTAAGGTTTTTACTGTTAATTTATCGAGCACACTATCAGATTTATTGTGTTTTATTCTAAAAAGGCGCTATTTGCTACTTACTAAATTATGATATCCACTATAATACGTTACAAAAAGAGCCTCATGTCTCATTATATTGTACAAATGCAGGTGAGACCATTGACTGGCAAGACCCATTAGTTTTATTCACAATCCAAATCCTAAAATTCAATGTTTTTTACTCTAATATCCCTATATAAAATCTAAAATCTGCCGTCAAAAATTGCCTGATCTGTAGATGTAGTCTGACTCTGTGTAATTTAATCTCAGTCTGCTCTGTGAAGAACTAAGAGGAATGCTTGTAAATGAGGTTGGTGAACTAGCAGCAACGTAAAGACCAAGAAACACAATAAAGAAGTTAGGGATGAAGTTAAAACTTTCTATTGAAGCAGAAGGGAAAGTCAAGATTTCTTAGTTTTGTCTTAACACTGGTAAGCTTTAAGGTGTGTTTGAAATGTTAGCAAAAGGTCAGCGTCCTGCACCCAGAGTGGAAATGGGCTCCAAAGCAGAAAGACCTTTGTAAGGAGTGAAAAAGATTTTGTGCTGAATTCAAAATTTCATTGGGACCCCATATAGCAATGCCAATAAATGACAAATATAACAGTGATTCTTGAGAATAGGGACAAAACAGTTCCTATGGATAAAGCACCAAATTTACATAAAATATACACAAAATATATTTTTTTCAAATACCTTACTAAACTAACCTGGGTCATGTGA
>NW_015112619.1:944134-969155 GCF_001443285.1 Poecilia latipinna | reverse complement strand
TTTCCTAAACATTATTTATCATATTTGCATACATAAGGTTGATAAGTAATAATAATAAAAAAATGGGAAAATTAAAACCTGATAAACTATTTGAAAGCCTCTGAGGTTTGTTAGAGAATGCTGGTGAAAAAACTCGACGCCTCAAACTCTCCAAACAGTTCAAATCGCGCCACGCTAGACGCTCAAAACACACCGCAGCGGGCCCTCCATGTGCCTCCACATAGACATCTTTCTAGCTATCAAACTGCACTATTATTTGTTGGTTAATAACATGACATTGTACTAAAAAATGATGTGAAAATGTGAAAGAGACTGTACATTCCTAAATTAAATCCTGCATACAAAAGCATTAACCGATTTTGGCCAACAAATTCCATGATCTCTCAATGAAAATCTGCAAGGAGGTAAATGACTTCCACCCCCTGTGCCTCACCTTGACTGACTCCAGTGTGCTCATCTGCTCCACCTCGCCTCACTGAAAATGCTGCGTCTCTCCGTCAGCCGTGGCTTTGATGTTTTAAACATTACCATTAATAATGTTTTGAGCATCAGAATTAATTGCTCTGCAACTCTGTCCTGTTCTCTTCATCCTAAGTGGAGGCATGCATAAATCAAACCTAACTACCTTTGTCTTGAAATTTTGAGGTCAGGAGTTTGGGATGAAACCAAACTTTTGCATATCTGTGAAGCTCTGCGAGCGTGTGTGTTGGGAGCCGGCGAGAACAAAGCAGGGACGGTTTGAGTTTGTTGGCTGAGTTGATTACATGTTGACGTATGTGCCACTCGTGCTTTTTGAAAATGAGGCTGGTGGTTGCGCAATATAATGAGTTTGGAACAGTTTTTTAGAAATTTGATGTGATTTCCATGTTCCCTTAGTCTTTGTCCCAAATCTGATGAAACAGTGCTTCTAAATATAGAATGCACAAAGTTTTGGCATAATTACTATACTGCTACATATGTCAGTTTATTATTTTTTCTTAACGAAAGCAGAAATACTGGGCCTGTCAAATCTGTGGTTTTGGGATGTCGCTCACAGCAAGATGTGGCAACTTTTGAATTAGTTTGAATCAGTCGTCAGAGAGGTATTTTTGTGACTTCCAGATGTTCTGTTATCTATAATCCCCAGCTGTGTTCGAAGAGCTTAAATGAGCTGGAAAGTTCCTGTCCAAGTTCTGTTACACTCATCAGGCTTTGAGAAATGTAATTACTGCCTTTTTGAGTTCATGTCGCTTAGCAACTCCCCCCCTAAATAAACACACACATAAAAACCTCTTCCATTTTCATTTAGCCACACCTCTTATACACCAAACACCTCCTCTGGAGTGGCTTTGGCAGTGTCCAGGCTGCAGGGGCCCTGTAATCTGAAGACATAGTGAGGAATGTGTGAAGCATCCAAGGAAACATGAACTGCTATTTTCCCACAAGTATGAAAAAATAGAGGTTACGGCTGTGGAATCTTTCTGACGCAATCAGTTAGTGGGATGGCCTTGGTACGTTTGGGATTTGGACGAGGGCTTTAGCCAGGACGCTGTTAAAGTCTTAGGACTTAAAGATCTAAACTGGGAAAGTGAGGGAGCTGCTGACGGAGGTAAAAATCAAATGAGGAGAACCGGATGAAAACATTGCATGAACTGACGGTTGGGCCCAACTCCCCGATTGGGAACACTCTATTGTTCCTGCTTATTTATTATTATTATTTTTTTAACAGGCATCTATTGGGCACCAAATTAATTGTTTGTTGGTCAAACAGTCATTAAAAACACAGAGAACACAGTGGCTTTTGCAGAGCTGTGTGTGGGAGCAAAGAGCTAAAACAGGAGAAAGCGTCACTGATGGGGCCCCAAGAGCTCTTCCTACAGACCCAAATGATTACCACTCTCCTGTTCGCTCTGCCATTCTTCAGGCATCAGACAGAAGATGAAATTCTCAAACACAGAAACGGAGCAAACTTCAATGCGTCCGTTACTTTCCTGATCTAATTATGCCTGCACCCATTATCACTGTTATATTCATCACAGTGGTGCGTATTTATAGGGTCTGTTTTCATCATACTCTAATCTCACTCTGAAATTTCCAAGCAGGAAGACAAAGCATGTGAACGCCATTATATATTTTTATGTTTGGGATGCCATTAGCGTATGACTGCCTCCTTTATTTTTTCTGGATTTCTGTCTTCTGTATATAACATGCATTCAGCTTGGTTTTAATTTTCACTTCGTCTTTGTCAATTTGCTAAATGCCAATGTAAGTCAAACCTCAGACTACTGCTGTTTCTGTGGCATCATAGAAAAAAAATCTAAAGAAATCAAACGAGATATTAGGAAGAGAATAACGAACTTTAAAATATCTAACTGATCATTTTGTGCAGTTTTCAGACGCCTGGAAGGTGTCATGTTTATCTGTTGAAATATTTGGGTGCAAGTAAAAAGAAAAATCCTGGGAGATCATCTTATGTTTTTGTCCCAGAGATTAACATGATTGAACTGAGATGAATCGATCAACCACACAAGAGCAACATACATCGTGAATATGTTTGCTGAGGTGGTTAAGAAACTGTTTTTGTACACTGTCAAGGAAGTCATTTACTATAATTGGAGGAAAGGTAGAGGCTATTTCACCTAAAGCAACATAAGAAAAAACAGTAACAGTACAGTATACAAATGCCTCGTTTCCACTGAGCAGCACAGGATGGGACGATTTAATTTGCTCTTTCATGGGTATAACCCAGTGTTGGTTATACGACTCAAGAGGAAAGAGACTGGAGTCAGCAGTTGTCGTGTACTCAATATATTTCTTTTCTTTTATCTTCTGTTTCATACCTTACAGTTCAGTTCCATTCAGATCAGCACAACACATTTGTCAAAACAAGAGGGAGAATCTCCCCCTCATCTCAACCACCTGGTTTTTAAAGGATGGGCTCCCATCTGAACTAATTAGAGGGGTGGAGTCATTTTCAGCTAAAAACAAACAAACATGTGCACTAAACTATACCTAGAAAGTGTCTATCAAGTTACCATTAACTCAAACACAACTAAAAACAAAACTAGAAACAAACAATCTGGAATCCAGTCAAAATAGAAATGCATCTCTCCCTCTCTGAAAATGGATTTTCCCAATGAGGCTGATTGGAAACACCAGGTCCTTGTCAGCGCTGCTCATGGGCGCGCTTCCACGGCAACACAGGACCAGGTGACCTCAAAGAGATGAGAAACATGATTAAAACAAATCAAACCACCTCCCAAAACAATACATTCACCCAAATAACCCAGAATATATAAAGAACATGCAAAACAGCACCTCTTAGGGAGTGAGTAAATCCCTCACACCCAGAAAGTGCTTTCTATGGATAAATGAGCCAAAATTCCAGCAAACCATTGCAAGAAACTTGTGGGAAAATAACTGGTTCACTAAACTCATATAAGGTCAAAACGAAAATTCTTAGGCAAATTTATGAAAAAATACATATCTATCTCATTATTTTTGTTAGCTTTAATAGTTATTTATTATAATTCTACTAAAAAAACTGAAATTAAACTAGTCTAAATTCATCTTAAAGTGAAAAAAATAAAATATTTGTCTTTTTACACTATGTACATTTGAATTGAACTGCATGTCTTCATCCCTTTAATATTGCAACCTCAACAAAAAAACTCTGTGTTCCTGTCTTTCCTTTCTCTAAACCCCTTCTTCCCATTTCATTCTTGCTCCGAAAGAACCCGCTGCCTCCTGTTCTGTGCCCCCACAATGTTGCTCCCAGTATTTGGATATATATTTAACACCCACATGTGAGGCCTGGTAGAAGTGCCTTGGGAATGGAAAGAAAAACAAGCATGCCCTCTGTCCTGGCCCTTTAGAGCTGGCCTGCTATAAATACCTCCGGGTGGCGCGCCGGTTCCAGCACCAGTGGCATGGGAACCTCTCCCCCCTCCTCTGGGCCATTGCTTGGCCACTCATGTCTTGTCTGGGAAGCTTGGAAGCCTTTAGCCAAACAGCCTAGCCTAAAGGGTGGGTGGGTGAGAAGGTGTGTGCAAAATGTGTAGTGCAGGAAAAAAGGGGAAAAAAATAAAAATAAAAAATCAACAGAAAATGCAGGGCTTTGTAGCATTGATGGTCTTCCTGGTTGTTTTGTCTGCGCCGTATAGGAGCATCCCCGTGTCTTTCTGCTTTCTCCCGTCCTGTCATCTCTCTTTTCAAAAGACTTCATGTATACTGCATTTATTCTGTTTTGCCTTATGAAGATTGTATGAATATGTGCTTTTCAAAGCGTAAAAAAAAAAAAAAAAAGAGAGAGAGAGATCCCCCCCCCTTCCCACCCCTTTTCAATGCTGCGGTGAAGCGTTTGTTATGTTACTCCCCCAAAAATTGATTTAGACTTTTCAAAGGTTTGTTCTTCTCAACGCTGTCTCCCCATGTCGATGCACGACAGGCTCAACTCATATTCTCAGAGTTTGAGGTAATAGTTTTAAACTGACAGACTAAACAGACTCCCCGGCTGTTCCACCTCTATGGAATGAATAGTTTTATGTGCACAACCGTACACACAAAGGCTGTGTGAATGATTTCATCTCTTGATCGTTTTTTTTTTTTTTTTTTTTTTAACCCAAAATCTTCTAATTGTTGTTCAGTATATCATATGTAAGGACACATGATGTTCATGCCCTGTGCTTTTTAAAATCATAGATAGGTTCTTTACTTTTGCACACATAGTGCGCTTTTTATCTGGTTATTTACCAAACTAAATCCACACATCGAATATCTCAGCTATCCCTCCCCAAACGCCTCCCACCATCCTAGTTCTGTCCCTTTTTCTCTCTCCTTTGCCTAATGCTCCACATCTCTCTCTCTCTCTCTCTCTCTCTCCTACAAGTCTTACTTGTTATTTTTTTGTACAAGGTCCTTTAATTAAGTTTGACATAAGCACAGGGATTAAATATGCGGTTGAGCCGGGAGAGAAAGGCGCTCTGTTACAATTTCAAGGCCAGCTGTAAAATGGAACCAGATTGCAACACTTGGAGCTGGAAAAGTTTGTCGAAGGAGGTTTCGAGCACAGCCAAGAGACTTCTGAGTGTCCAGCCAAAAACATTAATATTAAAGCTCCTTAGGCAGAGAACTAACACTAAGTCCGATCCAATGATTATTTCTTTTCTTGCTAAAATACTACCATCGCCTCGAGCAATGTGTTAAAAGTTGTCTGTCCGGCCAGATGAGTGATAAACCTACATGGCAAAACTCTGCTGCCAAAAGCTTTCTAGAAAGCATAGTTTGCTGCACATTTATGGTCCATGGGTTTAATGTATTATTTCCTTTGGGAAACAACAGCTAATTTGTCTGCTAGTTTGTACATAGTTATCACAACCTGTAAACAAAATGGTTTGAATGGATCCAGATGTCTTCATTTGAAGTCGCAGCTTTTGTTATTAAGCAAGTTAATTAATTTCACAAATGAGGACAAAACTTGAATTCAGCCTTTAACTCCTATGCATGGGCCTGTGGGAGATCCTCAGTGATGAGAACCCAATGTGAAAAGGACACATTCTCATAATATTTACACCAAAAACTTATAAAATACTTTAATTGCACAAAACCAAGCCACCCTCTGAGGTCCTTTGGTTTTGTGCTCCAGCTGTGTTCTTTGAACACAAAAAATGCTTTTCATAAGATTACCATAAATGTGTAATTTACCAACTTATTTTTTTCCAATTTTTTTTTTCAGATGCCATTATCATCACAATCCTCACTATACATAGAAAGTATTAAGAAATATAACACAACTAAATCAAATACTATTTGGAAAACCCTGTTTGATTAATGACAACTTTAAAACGTCTCTGACATGGAATCCAAAGATTTTGCGATAATTATGTGTGATTATGACCCATTCCTCCAAACTATCTTCAAATGTTGAAGGTTCTAGGGTTTCTGCAACATATATGACAAAACCCTTTGACAAATACGGCAGTGGGAGGAGTTTCACTGGAGCTTGGCTCAGTGTGTGCCAATACAAACATCCTGACACCACATGGCCACGAGTTAGCAGTTCCACTTCAGTCTGACTGCGGACTGAAGTGGAACCCACATCATGATGTTCCCACCTGCAAACTTCACTTTTGCAGTAAAATAAAGGGACGATGTGCAGAACCGTTCTATTCCCAAACGTGGCGAGTGCAGTGACATCTGTGTACTTCAGCTTTGGCATAATGTCATCAGTGTATATTCTCCTGGTATTTTGCTCTCTCGCTCAAGTTGTCTGCAACAAGCTTTAAACAAGTGCCGAGCTTTAATCATGTGTTTTTACTTACGCAAGATCTTCTGCAGTGAGTTTGCATGAAGGCCATTACCGTTAAAGGAATTACTTATCATTTTCACGGGGGGAAAAGCTATTCCTGCTATTCCCAAGTCTTTCTTGAGCTCGCTGTGAAAGCTCCTTGGCTGTTAGATAGCTCTTTTGATTTCTATTTCCTACTCCTCTCCAAGAAATCTTGTGAGGGGCACCTGGCCATGACTGGTTTATGGTGAAATTATGTTCCTTCCAATTCTGAATTATGGATTCAGTGGCCCACGCTAGAACATTCGGAAGTTAAGAAATGCTTTGGTAACCATTGCCATTAGTGTGATTTGCAAGAGTAAGACATTTTTGTGAAGGTCTCTTTGCTTTTACCAGCTATACCACTCTGAGCAATACTTTGGAAATGAGAGACGTTTTTACAGGCCATGATAATATTAAACCAGCAAACTTTGACAAAGCAGCTGGAATACTTGCTAAATATTGACAGGTTTTCTAAATATTGACTAGTTGTCTTTTTGCACATTCTTTCCCTAATCTGCTCAATACTTATCCCACGTCTCATTCCCTTTCTTTGAAATTAAGTTAAATTATTGATTCTTTTTTTTTTTTTTTTTGTATGTGTGAATTTCTTGGGATGTTACTAAAATCCACTGTGAAGTTCATGTCAGTAGAAATATTTGAAAAAATTTCCAAAAACTTTGATTTGTTCAATAACTATTTTACTTGCTGTATACCATAAAATGTATTTTTATAGCCGGAGGAATGAACAAAGTAATTAAAAACAGAACAAAAATGGTCGTAATTTCTGTATTTAATTTAAAGAGTAAAAGTAGAAAAGAAAATTGTTTACCTGGCCTAATTGAATTTTCATAAGCATAGCCGGGCTTATGCTGAAATAAAAATAAAATCACAAAATACAAAACAAAACAAAAAACAACAAAAAAAAACATCTCAATGAAGTGAAGACAGAAAATTAACAATGGGTCCTAAATTAAAAATATACATGGGTTTTTACTATTATTTTATAATGTTATCTATGGTATTAATTCATTATTTTTGTTTCTGAAGCAAAAATATTAAGCAAAGAATTAACACCTGCTGAATTCAGTGGTGATGTTCATGTTTTTATTGAGCCGTATATTTATGTTTTTATCATCCTGCTTTTTATAGTGACAAGATCAGAGCGAGCCAACAGATATGAATATGGTTTCTAATGCTTCTAATCCACGTAATCATAGATTTTTTTTTTTTTACTTAAAATGTTTCAAAAACATTTATTTGTTTTTTTCTTTTAAGTGAGGCAAAAACAGTCGCCTTCTTTTAGCCAGCTGATCCACAGAGGCAGCAACAGGTCAGGGAGGGACAGTGCTGTGTTACTGACATTGTTTCTTATTTAAAACACACACACACACGCACACACACACACACACACACACACACACACACACACACACACACACACACACACACACACACACACACACACACACACACACACCTCACTATATGATAGAACATTTTGGCAGTTTTCAAAACATATATATTTTTCAACTCTTGATATGCTGTAACATCAGTCTTTTAACCACGTGAAGAAAAGGTGATCACAACTCTAAACCATACTGCATCAGGAAAAAGACATTCCACATGCTATCACTCAATCACTGACACCAAATATAGAAATATAGGGTAAGATCAGCCCCAAGTGCACCGAGCGTGTCAATAGGATTTTCTTCTGTTTTGAACTCTGAGAGGTCTCACATGGAACTTTGCATTCTTAAATAACTCTAGCAAAATGCTTTAATCTTAATGAGTCTGAACAGCAAATCTCTCATCTGCAGCAAAAAGGATTAGGAATTCAGAAAAAAAAAAAGAAAAGGAGAGAGACCGACGTTCCACTTTGATGAATTGTGTTTCGAAAATCCCTGGGCATAAAGTTCCCCCAGTGAACAAAGCATAAGACGAGAACGGATGCTTTTTTAAACAACACAACTTATCTGTGAAAAACAGAACATGCATTTAAGTGAAGACACAAAAGCAGAGCTGATTCCCCTCCTCTGCCGATGATAAAAGTGACTAACTCCTTTTCCTCAATCTGCTTTGCTACTTTTGGAATCAAACCTGGAGTAGCTTTGCACAAATTATTGTGCATTGTGTTTTCGGTGCCTCATCAGTGTTTATTTATTCTTGCCTGACGCATTCTGCCATTGTTAAGAGTAAATAAATGACTTCATAATTTTTTTTTTTTTTTTTTCCCCCTCGGAAAAGGTTTAAAATGGATGATGCTGTGATGAAAAAGGAAGCTGATGAGCCCAGGCAGTTTAAGTGGCAAAAAAAAAAAAATCGGGGCTTCTGAAACCACAAAAAAAAAGTGGCTGCTGCTTCCTCTGTACTCTGCTGTGGGTTTCCATGTTGTTTGAGGAAGATGAGCTTTTCCACTTTAGTTATAAATTTTAGCTACTTAAACATGCCATTATGCCGAGGTGTTTATTTGTATTTGATTTATGCATTATTGATAATATGTTAATGTAATCCAAATCAAAGCAGTTTGGTGTTTACTTGATTAATTATTACGCTGTGGTGTAATTTCCCCAAACAGGCTCTCTGAGTGGTTGGGGTTAGAGCAGTAAGCCTCTGGCTTGTTCAGAATGCTCCAACTACAAAGAGCCTTGCTGCCCTGGGACCTGGTCTGGGTTCCCCCCTTCCAACCCAACACCCACCCCTTTAAATGCCCCCAGGCCTTCAGAAATACCCTAGCTAATGTCTGCTGCATTCATTTTACCTTTGCTTTCAAATCCACTCCTCCTTTTGTTCCCTGTAATAGACAAATCCATGTCTTGCCGATGCAGGTCAAGCATATAATCTATATAAATAAAAAAATAAAATAAAATTCTCAGCTGTAAAGGTTTTTGAAGTCAATAACAATATCGGTAAATGGGTTAAATGGCTAGCTGCATTGCAAGTGTTCTATTATTTTGCGTTGTGAAGACACCACCGTGTTGTTAAGTGTAGGTTGTGAGTATTACCATCCCGCTTGCCCCGTATTGATCTCCCACTTGCATGGATATCCACTCCAACCACACTGAGCCCAAACACCTGGTCACCAGAACGCTGTGAATGACAGATAACATCTGGGAAGTCTTCTGCTATCACAGGAAACATTGTTCCTATCTCCTCCTCCGTGCCCCCTTCCTCCCCATGTCCTGCTCATAAGCACATCCTTCTTATCGATTTCTCATTAACCCCTTCTAGACTGTGAGTATCTCCCCATCCAGACACGCAGACATCAGGAGATTGATTAACAACATAATGACATCACTATGGCTGCCTGTTCTCATCAGTTTGACCAGGTCTGCGGAGAGATCCTGTTCTGCACTCCTCCCTTATGTTTCCAGGCTTCCGTCCTTCGTTTTCCTCGATACTCAGAAACACTTTCTTTACTTCCCCCGACAGTTTCCTCATCATTCTCTGCATTTCCTTCCTTTTAGTTTGCCAATATTTTTATTTTTATTTTTTCTTTTTATTTTTTTAAATGGCACTGAACCTCAAAGCCAGCGGTGACTTTTGATATGGGTGATGGAGCTCAACGATCCGAGTGGCACGGCCAGTGGAGGAGCTACACTCATGCTACGGAGAGAAAAAGTTAGCTGTCAATGAGTTTTCTATTGCTTTTTTACTTCTCCTGCCAATTTTGAGTTGGCCTTGTCCTACACTGTGTAAGGTGTAAATCACTCTAAGAACTGTAAAAAATAAAATAAAATGGCCGTACACCAAAACTGGTAACGCTGAACTTGCGATTTGAGTTGCCGTTGATGCCCAATGGGCTGTTTATGTGTAAAGAACTTTTAAAAACTGAAAAAAAAATTGATTGAAAAGATTTTTTGCTTTTGTTGAGCAAAATAAGGGACTCGCTCCGCTGGACCACAATTCACACGAGAGCCACTGTGGAGCATGTGTCTCCCTGTTTAGTTTCACAATGGGCAGAAGAGACGCGTGTGTCCGTTTGGAGGCACTCCACGAGTATGGCTGCCACTTAGGTGTTAATTGGCGCGTTCGTCAGCACTTAGCTTCGGTAGTGCTCGTGTTTCGGTGCAAGCGAGTAATTTTTGAAGTTACAGTGAGAATGCGTACAAAATTCAAAATAAACTCATCTCTTCTGGGTGGGGGGGGGGGATGGGTGTTTTTTGGATTTCTCTCTTCTGCCTCACAGTCTGCTAAAGACATGCCCGCTTGCAGAATGCTGTGTCTGTTTTAGTACGTCTTCCCTCCGTTTCTCTTCCAACAGCTCTGGTGGCAGGATATAGTGTGCGTTTGTTCGGTTATGTTCTTCCAAACCACAATGGAAGTAAGTTAGAAAAAGCGGTTGATTTAAGCATGGCATGCCTCCATCAGTCCCAGTCTCTGATGTACAAAGAGCCCAGAGGAAGGAGCTTCACAGCTGTTTGTAAACTATGAGAACAGGAAAGGTCAACAAAGTAATGCAGCGTGCTTTTTTTTGTAACACATTTTCATCTCTCTCTTTTCCATAGTGAGACAGCAGGGCTGCACCCTGCCTCAGTAGTACTGGTGCATTTAAATTACTGTTCTTGCCTGGAGAATAATGGTGAAAGCATAACCCCATTGTATTCTTTGATAAACTCTGGAAAATGCATGGTATAAGCTGGGAGAGAGGCACAGTTTAAGGGCACAATTGCCTTGCAAATCTACCATGGCAAAGTTTTTTTTTTTTTTTTTTTTTTTCTGAAAGGAGAGAGGGAGGAAAAGAGGAAGGGAGAGATGATGGGAAAGAATGGTGGAAAAGGGTGATAGAGGATCTTGCATGTGGGTTACAGTCGAAGGGGGAACCGAAGGGGAGTCTCCGTTTCAGGGACATGTGTTATCTCTGGGTGCAGAGGCCTTTGTTTGTGGGGCACAGAGGTGTAGATTTCTTCTCCATGTCAGTGCCTTTATTTGGGGCTCAGCACTCAGGGGACAATAGAGGACTAATCCACTCGTGAATCAGGATTAATATTCAAACCACAAATATTAATTCGCAGTGCAAATAAAGGAAATGCAGAATCTGTCAAAAAACTCTCAAACAAATAAAGAACAAAACAGCCAGCGATGTTTGACCAAAAAAATAAAAAATAAAAATACCCTTTCAAAGTCTTTTCATACGATGTGCATTATTTTGACCGGGGGCCTGCCGACTTGCCTCAGCATTCTGTTTGATTTCAGTATTAATCTTTATAATGAGTTTCTATAGAAGAGTGAGAGCTGGAGGAAGCTGAAGAGCCGCATGTTGTTTTTGGCTATTCTCCTCACTAAGCTCTGGATTTAAGATCTGGATTTGAATATTTATGATTGAAAATAATGGGGGTTATAAAAATAAGTCCCTGCAGAGCCGGGCTGTAAGTTATAGGGGGGTAGACGCAATGCCTCCCACATGAAAGGAGCCTGAAGAAGTTGGCCACTACAGTCTGATGCCAGTGAAAGCCTATGGTTCTTCATTCCGGCCCAGTTGAGAGTTTGATCCTGCTGAAGATTTATGATCCCAACAGTGTCATTCACTCTCAGTGCTCGCAACAGTGCAGAATTTATTAGAATTAAGTTATTTAGTGCAGTTTACTTTAACACAAGACAAGAGAAAACAAACCAGCCCTCTGGGTGAGATCATTTGACTTGCTTCAAACACAGTTGGACTTGTTTTGAGATTGAAACAAGTGATAGTGTTTGTAACTGACAGTTGAGTGACTTACAGGATTCAAGAAAATGTTTTAAACATGCTAGTTTGAATATAAAACAAATGACACTTTGCCTCCTAGTGCCAGTTTTTTTTTTTTTTTTTGCATCCTCAGATGCTGATATTCAACAGAAGTGTGGAAGTAATATCTGCTTTCTCTGTTTGTGTCTCACCAGGAGAGTAAAAGACAAAAATCCTTATTTTCTTTTAAATTACAAACTTAGTAGTTTTGAAATATCTGGGAGAAAATATAGAATCTGTTTATTAAACATTTTCCCATTTAAATTTAATTTTGGCCTGCATGGTGGTGCACTTGTTTGCACAGTTGCCTTGCAGTAAGAAGGTCCCAGGTTTGAATTTCGACCTGCGATTAGTCCAGAGGGGTTTGCAACTTTTCCCTGTGCAAGTGGTCCTCCTACTATTCAAAAACTTGCATATTGGGGCAATGGTTTTCTCTAAATTGCCTTTGGTGATGGACACGAGATCTGTTGGAGTGTTTTTTGCCTCTTGCTCACTGACAACAGGAGACAGGCACCAGGCCTTTGTAACAAAGAGATGATAAGTGGATTTTGACAATTGATGTCTAAACCCATTTGTATTTATGCTTTAAAAAATGTCCAAAAAGGTTCCTTTTCCAGACTATTTTTTTGTCTGGAAAAGTACGAAAATCAAAGCGTGGTTCAGACGGAATACTGAGAGTTACTAATAACCCTATAATTATTTGTCCAGAGTGATCATAAAAGAGAGACAATAAAGTTTTTTACACAAGATTAGTTTTTCAGTGTAGTCTGAAAAAGCAACCATGTGTGTCCACAACACACCCCTTTCTGCACACACACACATACGCATAGGCACAGTAATCCCACAATGGGGGGTAGAAACCTGTTGTACACCAACCTACAAAAACCATTGTGATGTTCAAAGGGGCTTCATGGAGGCTCTGGCCATTGATAAGCTCTAATGTTATATAAAAAAAAACTGTAAACTTCATCTTTTATACATAGTAACATAATGTGAAAGGTCATCTTATCTTAATCCTCAAATCAGCAGCATCCAGGCCCATGCCCCCTCCCCATTTTTCATGAAGTTAAAGAAATAATCTTAGAAGGCACTCCAAAGAAAGCCTGCATTATCTTCTCCACTAGGTCCAATCAGAAGATGTCATTAAAGTGTGCCATGAATGCACTGTCAGGAATGATTATTTCTCTTTTCTAATCGGCCTCAATCATATCACAGAATCAGCTGGACTGTGAGCTCGTGGTGAGAAGTGTTATTATGTCCAGTGATTAATCATCAAGCACTACCTTATCCCTCTCAGACACACAGCAGACTGCTCGCATGTTCACAGACCCAAAAATAAAAAATAGAAGACGTAAAAACTTTCATCTGCATGCTATTTGCTTCATTTTCTCTACTCTCACAACTGTGTCTGTTAAGGTAGATGGTCTATATTGCGTGAACACCATAGCTGTTGTTTTAGGAGCCATGTTACTCGGCAGCTTTGTGTGCAGTCTAATGAGAGTCAAAAAGCAACAGTAATAAGGCATTGCTGCTTTTTTTTTTTTTTTTTTTTTTTTTTTTAGCTGGTTTATCCTTTTTAGTGAACAATTCAAAAACCAACCATCTTGTTTTGACTAGCCCTTCTTGATCTGTTTCAGCATGCCCCTTCCATACCTACCAACAGAAATTTTGATCAGCTTAAAACAAAAGCGCCATAGAAATTGAGTAGAAATCATATACACAGTTACATGCTGAATTAATGCAGGTCAAAGAGGTTATTATCTCAAGCTTCAGTTTGTGCAATTTGTTCCCCAGGAATCCTTTGTTCTTGACTAAAAGTGTGTCAAATGTAGACAGATTGTGAAATATTTATTCCATGACTGAAAATCATATTAGAGTGTCGTTGTTTGTTTCGCTTTTCCATTCCACCCCTAATTTGCCAACAGTTACAGGGTTTTTGGCAAAGTCTTACAAACAGACATCAACTTTAACACAGTATGCCCCATCCTGTAGCCTTAATTAGAAAGAAATTGTAAACAACCACGCCTGCCTTTTCTTTTGCAGATTATCCATACTTTATGACTGAGCGTTTGAAGTTATGAGGGATTCTGAATCAGCACTGCAGGAGCGGTACTCTTATAGGACATTGTTGTCTTCAATTATTTTCAGTCATATTCCCGTCTGTAAGAGGCAGAGGGTCATTTATTATTTAAAGATGCAATCTTTGCTGTTTATCTGAGATTTTTTAAAACCGGGTTATCTCTTCACATAGCATTTTTTTGATTAAACGGAACAAAGTGCAATAAAACGCAGTTTCAAATAGACGCCTGTCTCTCCAGAGCAAGAGCTCATCTGCCATTAATGTGATTTAATATGTACGGTGGCAAGCAGTTGCAGGGAGACGAGAGTTAACGAGCAACAGAGATGCTTTAGTATGTACATAAAGGGGCTTGCACAGACACTAACGGGCACAGACACACACAAATACACACATAGTTACTGACTAACAATCTCATATATTTGTCTCCCTATGTTGTAGTAAAGGAGATGGCAGGCTCAAAGAAGAGATGCCAACTTTTGGAGCTATGGAGCGCTGTTTGAACAATGACTGATTAGTGCCTTCTGCATTTGACTAAAAATCTCGGATGCAAACATCAACAAGAGCTGAAAGGAAAAAAAAAATGCATTCTAAAACGATCCGAAGAATATTATTTGCTAAATATGACATTTTTTGAGCAATTTTTTTTTGTACTCTGTAACAACAGATTGTTAAACTGTAGTTGCAATTTAACAATCTGTTGTTTCTGAATAATTTCCAAATAAACATCTGCCAAACCTGAATCCCAGCCGTATATATTAAAATCTATGTGCTTAGAACTCCATCCATTGCTTTACAGCGTTGCTTTACACTGTTCTTGAAAGGAACAGATATTTTAGCAAAATGGCTTTTCCCTATAAAATGTGTATTATCTATTTAATAAAACAATCCCTACCTATTTCTTTCTTTTATTAGTGGAACAGAAATTGTGGCGAAATAATGAAGAACATTGATTTTGCTCCCTATTTAAACATTCCTCAGAAAATAGGATGAGCCATGCTTTGGTGCAATGCTGTTCTATTGTGCCATCTTCCTTTTTGTCATGTTCATTGTGATTTTTAGATGTAGTAAATGGTCCAGGTCTGCACTGGTTTTTAAGCTGAGGGTCTGATTTTCTAGCAGTTTTGCATTAGAATAGATTGGCCACAATAAAATGTGTGGTTTATGTCCCGTAAGCTGCTGTATAGAGTAGATATTAGGTCAAAGTAAAAAAAAAAAAAAGAAAAATAAAGATAAGATTTTAGAAAGTAGTGAGTGGTACAAATCTGACTCCAAGCGTTCAGTTTGCTGTGGAAAAAAATTGCCCTGCACAAAGTTTGATGGCCCATATACGACATTTTATTTTATTTTATTTTTTTTTTTCAAGAATGAACAATCACTGTCTCTGTCTCGCTGCTACATCTCACTCTTCCCAAATCCCAAATCCCCACAGCTCCTCTGGTGGACCCTCTTATGTTCACTTGTATCCACAAACTGCACTATCACTGCTGTTAGTTCCAATGCTTAACTTTACCCTGAAGTCTTTGCCCCTGAGACCCTGGTGTTGGGAGATTAGTCTAACCTCAGCCGAAGCAGACAAACTGCAATCAATACCTGATAGGAACAATTCGCCTGGGTCAGCTGACCTCGTATGCCACTAACGGTAACCTTAGTAAAGTCCTAACACTTCCTGGGTGACTGACCCCTGACGACCTGGGCAGATAAGGTCAGTCTGGCCTGAGTGACCCAGAGCCAAGAGGCCACTGTCCAGTTAGTCTAGCCGTCTTATAATGAAGTGGTCAGTATTGCCTTTCTGTCACTCAGCAATTACCAGGAGAGATATGGAGTCATAGATACGTGCTGAATGCACGCAGAATCACCAGCCACAGAATTGCATTCATGAGGCAAAGTACCGGTAAAGTGACATGTAAACTACTCTAATATTGGCTCGTAATGACTGGGAGCAAAATGGATCGAAAGGAGTCTGACAATTGCAACGGAGCTGCTTTACATCTGAGTGTGCAGGCACAGGAAAACGCCACAGAAAAACTCATAACTAATAGCTGCTTTTAAAAGTCTGATGGTTTGCTCATTTAGAAAAGCTGAGCTGCCACAATGAGGGTTTTTTTTTTTTTTTTTTTTTTGTCTCTCTGTTGAAGTGCTACAAATTCCTTAAATATCAGTGAACATCAGTCAATCCTAAACACCTGATGAATGCTCAGTCTACAGGAATCAATGTATAGATGAGGCAGGTGTAGCCAAGAGGCGGAGCTGTGACCACATTTAAAGGACAAACAAACATGCGCCTCTTCTGGCCATTTGTGCTCTTTCGATACAGGTCACGGAAAAGGGAAATCCCCAAAGCCACCCAGCTGCTGCCATCACACACTCTGTGCATTCTTGTATCTGCTAACTATTTAGTCGTCAGTGATTTGGTTAAGTGGAATTGACTTTTATCTGCGGTGTGCTGTGGGGCTGCCACTGGCAATTCGGAATCCCCCTTCCTCAGCTCCTGTTTTAGCCCGGTGTCACATCCAGCACATTGCTATTGGCAGCTGAGCTGGGCCTAATCAATACCCCAGGTCAGGGATCGCCCGCGGCTCTGCTGTGGGTGGGCTATTGATCCGACACACACACTCCCACAGGTCTCACCCGACAAACCCTGGAAGTCGTGGCCTTGGACGGAGCACGAGGGACGGGCAGGCAGGGATGACAAATTAACAGCGCTGCTCTTCTTCTGCTGCAACTGCTGACAAAACAGTGTCATAAAAATAATTTAGTTATTGATTAGCAAGTGAGACACTGTGCCCCCCTTATTTAAAATCGCTTGAAAGAAACATTATTGAAATTGATATTTCAAGTGGATTCTAAGAAGCTGAAGTCAGGAAAAAAAACACGCACACTAAAAGAAAAAAGAAAAAAAAAAAGCAAATGAAACATTTCAGCTGTGCGCAGCTTACAGTCACACTCGACCTCTGCTGCTGCTGTCGGCCTCGTCTTGTTTTTCTCCCCTTTTCACCGGTCTTGGTTTGTCTTTGCTTTGTGTGGATACTCTGTCGTCACTCTATCAGACCTGCAGCCAGAGACTCTCAAGTTATTTTTCAGCTGCAGTTTTAAATGTTGCTCCCAGGGCTCCTTATCAGCGCCACGCTAGGAACTCATGGGAACAATTAAACACAGGCTTTAACTCCAGCCTAACCACAGAGGTAAAAAAAAAAAAAAACATTGCACAGTGCTTCCAAATGGATGTAGCTTCAAAAAAGCAATTCAGTTATCACAAGCTGTCTGCCGATCCCAGCCGCATTCCCAAACTAACTCTCAGTCGCTGTGGAACTATTGGAACACATGACAAGCATATTTACCCAGCTTCACAAACCAGGCCCTCGTGGAATTCAAAGCCTTTTCTTTTTCTTTTTTTTCTTTTTTTTAAAGACGTATTTTTTTATTTATTTTTTTATTATTATTATTGCTGGAATTGACAGTTGAATAAATAAGTATTGTTTATGAGACTTTGTTGTCATGTGCTGGAGATCCTCTGCAGAACAGGCAATTATATATGCTATTACAGGAATACGACTTGTTCCAGTTACAAGGAAATTAAGTTTCTCTGCAAATCTTCTTTTCATTTTTCATCTGAAAAGTCTTCAGTGGTATGAGAAAAGAAATTACTCACAGCAGTTCATTTGCTATTAAATATAATCTTGAAATCATGCGAGGCTGTCCAGCAGTGGTAGCATACAAATAATTATAGATTAATTTTGTTGACTCTGAAAACAGATGATTAATTTTGAAGTCTTGATGGAAATCATACTGCTCTGGTTTGCCTCCCCTGAAAGACATTTATTATGTGCTCATATTTCCGGGATGAGGCACAGAAACTGCGGGGCTTACAGAGGACTGCCATGGAACTTTTGTTTTCCTTTGTTGTAATGTTTTCCAAGTGTGTTGAAACCATCTCCCTAAGTCCGGTCTTTCTTTCTCTTCTCTTCTTACTCTAGGCGATGCTGTCATCTTGATATGCTGTTCGTGTGACCTGGGAGTCCCTAAATCCCAAACCACATAGCTTTGGAAAACCCTGGAAATACCTGGAATTCTAGGAGTATCTCACCAAAACAACTTCAGGTGCCCAGGCACCGAATCAATAGCTTTACGCTTTTCATTCATTTTTCTGCACACAAAGAACCACCATCGCGATATTAGTAATTGTGGCTGGGCCGTCCACAAGAAGCGTGCCGAGACCAAGAGGGCGTGACCTTTCTGCACGCTGACTTCAAACAGACACCCGAATTGGAGACGCAGTCAGAGAGGGGACACTCAGACCGAAAACCTCCATCAGGTAAGGCTGTGAAGACCCCACTGCTTATGCGGCCCCGTAACTGAGGTCTTTAACATTTTATGGTCTTTGTAGCTAACTTGCTCCCCACATGGTTAGTTTGTTTTAGGATTTGGTGCGAAGCAATGTCTGGCTGAGAAATATCCCATCTACATGCCCTGTTTTCTGCTTGTTGCTCTTGGATTAGAGGTTCTGAATGTGTTGAAATTTCCTTCCATGCACGCACACTTCAGGTTGGAAGCTTAGGACTCATATTGGCAACGTTCAGCAATATGTTGAGGGAAGCATTGTTTTATGCAGTCACTTTTGCGTTAATCCTCTTCTCAGCTTCATTCACACATATCTATGAAGAAAGAACAGAGCCTCGGTTTTCACAGGTTTTCTGTCACATATTTTATCGCCATCAAATTAACCTCACAATCATGCGGTGGGTGTGTAAACATCCAGGCAGCTTATAGGAACGTTGAAAAGCTCACTAACAGCTGATTTGAAACAAAACTGTTTTACAACGAAGTTTGAGCAAAAATATTGTGAGGAGTTTAAAGTCTGCAGAGGATTAATGTTGTTTCTGTTGAGTTTGATCATAATTGGCCACAGCTAATGAAAACCAAACAAATATTTACTACAGATTAAATAAGTTGTAACTGCTAATGTGGCAGTTTTCCAGCAGACAGTCACTGACAGTCTGCACAGGAACCCCGAGCCCTGAAAGGTCACTGCGTTGACCTTATCCAAGCATGCGGATAGAAAGTTGAGTGGAAGGAAAAATGTGAAAGGAAAAGGTACTCAAGCTCTATGTTTAGCCTGTCACATGCCTTGTGTTTGATCACATGTCAACCAGAGACTGTGTCTGGAAATATAGGTAAGGAGGAACAAAAGACAGGGCTGTTTCTCACTATTCTAAAATTAGCATTTCAGATTGATTCAAATTTAGATTTTCATGTATAAACAAGGTCCTAGGGTCTGGAGAAAGAGTGAGATTTGGACTGATGCACTGCTTTGAGGTCCAGTGTGAATTTCACTAGTCAGTGATGATTTGGTGACCCATGTCTTCTGCCTGTTCGGCCCGTTGTGTTTCATTTAGCCGTTGTCTCTTAAAGCTACCTGGGCTTCCTTAACACCTCAGCTGAGTTACAGTTTGATAGTCTCCTTGTAAAGCTGCATTTATGTAGTAGTTCTTTAAAAAACAGCCCTGACCATGTATCTTAGAGTCCGTATTGTAATGTACAATACATACATACCTTTCAGTTGACATTTCAATGTAAAAAACGCTTATTTCTTATTGATCTTTTGTAATAACATTTTCAGCAAGTTTTTAGTCAATCTTTCAATGACATTTGAATTTATCGGGGTGCTTCTGTGTGTGTATATCTATTACAGTAGACATACAGACGATGTGGTGTGTGTGTGTGTGTGTGTGTGTGTGTGTGTGTGAGTGTGAGTGTGAGAGGGGAAGTTCATCTATTTCACTAAATTTGGCACGGTGCTGTGCGGACAGAGCTGCTCTGAGTTAGATGCGTGATGTTTTCTGTTAGCGATTCTTAAAATATAGAATTGTTTGTTAAAAGGGAGAAGAAAGAAAGCCATGAAATGAGTCAAAATTCAACAGCAACCTTCTTGAAGGATGTGTTTTCTGAGCATCTTCGTTTGTTCGTGTTATGACAGGATCTGTGAGATCATTTTAGCAGTTTCGCTGCAAACCAGACTTTATGCCACATTAACCAACCACTACTTTGCTTATCTCTTTACCAGTGTAACATCCTGCTGTTCAGATTTATTTCTTAAAATACATGCCTTTGTTTTGCACATATTCCATCAATATTATTTGATTGAGAGGAGACAGTTAACATGATCCCATCAGAAACGGGGAAGGTGCACATGCCAACGCGTGGCGAATGTATGCAGTTACATATAGTTAATGTGAAATGAAGTGCAAACCAGCTTCAAAATGACCTCAAAGTAACATTTACCAACTGTGCGCTTTCGTGTTTTCATCCTGAAAGAAGTGTGTATGCCGTCATATTTAAATGTTCAAAATCTTAGAAAATCCAAAGTGGATTTTTTTTTTGCTGTTAAATTGTGACCACAAGCTCACATTGTATGTTTGTGTGTTTATTGAAAGAGTTTTTGGTACGTCTGTGAGTTTGACATCAAAAATGTCAATTTTGTGATGCACAGACCTTCAACTTCTGATTTTAGTTTGCCAGTGCATCTCTCCGTCGACATTCAAGTCCTGGACCCAAGTTATTGGCACTGTACCAAATAATTTTGTTTTTGAAAACATGTTTTCGTTTCCCTGCAGTGACTTTGACTCAAACGATATCAGATATCCTTCATTCAAAAGGTAAAACTGTTTATCGATGACACAGAGAGGAGATTGTTCTTCACTTGAAATTATGCCTGATAATAAGAGAAATTGGTTCATGAAATCAAGGAAGAATATTTTAACAATGGAAGAAAATATGGCACAACCAGCAGGAGATGAGTCACTTGGATTTAAGGATCTAAACACACTTGTTTTGATAACGAGAATAAGGACAAGCAAACAAAGATAAGTCTGCGTTTTACTTTATTATGAAAGCATGTTAAGGTTGCTTATATAAAAACATACAAACAACAACAACAACAATAATAATAATAATAATAATAATAATAAATTGTTAATGCAGAAATCGTCACTGCCACAATCTGGAAATAATTTTCAATAAAATCTGAATTGAGATCAAACAGATCAGCTGCCTTCCAAGGAGGGGAATGATAATAAAGCTGAATTCAGGAGAAAAAAAGAATTTCCATCTGGGGGGAAAGCATCATCCCTCCCGCCTCTCCTGCGTGCTGAATTAGGGCTCCAGGGCTCCGACACTCGACCTTATTTTCACTGTTCTTCTGCAGCCAGGGTTTCTCCCCTTTGGGGGGGTTTCCCCGTTCAAAAAAAAAAAAAAAAAAAAAGGCATGCATGATTTTATACATGAAAGATATATGTAATTGGACAGTGGTGCCCATGCTATACATTTACAATTCTAAACAGGACCTGTAAAGAGCCGTTTCCCGTTTCCCTCGGCCTTCCCTCTCGCAGACTTGTATTTGCAGACAGTAAGAAGCATGACATCAAAAGGTGGAATAAACGCAGGTTGATGCAGTTGTTGTAACTCACATGAATGTACAAAATGCTCAGAAGCTACCAGAATATGGCCCAAAACGCCACATCATCAGTATAGCTCAGACACTTTGTCTTGAAGAAAAAAACAAAACAAAACAAAAAACACAAGATGATTTGGATTTGACCTCCAATCTGTCTTTGTAAATTGAAGTGGGCTGAAGCACTACAAGTAATACATTAAGGATTGTAAACAAAGCCTCTCTGACAATACAATATTGTTTTTCATATAACAGTTTTCATGAATAGTGCCATCAAATTTTAGTCAAGCTTGTTTTATTCATCAAAGAAAAGCATAGGCTTAATTGTTGTTATTTTCTGTTAATCACTTCTTTCAGCTAAACAAATATACCCCCAAAATACACCAACCTCAAGATTTCAGTTTGGACATTTCTGAGTAAAACTAGACATTTTAAGACACTAAACAAAGCCTACATCAGGAAAAAAAAAATTGTGCCTTCCAAAAGCACTTTTATTTCTTAAACTGTTTACATTTGCTCGCAGTACAATAATAAACCTCAATGTGTTTTATTAGGATTTAATGTAACAAACCATTTAAAGTCTATATAACTGCAGTTGAAGGTCTCAGAAGTTTGTTAGGAACATTAGTGAGTAAAAAAACCCCAAACAGACCAGCAAACACATGACATATCTAAGGTAATAGGGTTAGCTTATAAAACAACAACCTAGACTATAAACATTTATCAAACAGTGTTCAACTCATCATCTGAAAAATGGTAAGAGTGTACACACAACCTACCAAGACATGGCAATCCACCTAAACTTATGTAAAAGGAGACAATGGTGTCTCAGGAAGAAAGTTGGAGTTTGTAGAAAGGACCATTACTAGTGTACAGCATAAAACTGACTTTTGAGTGGCAAGACAAATCCCTTTGTTGAAAATGTCCACAAGTCATGTAGGAGAAAAAAAACAAACAATAAACAAACAACAACAAAAAAAAATAAAAAAATGTAAATGAAGGTGCTCTGGTCAGAGCAGACCCAAATCAAGCTTTGTCTTACATGCAAAAAGGTTATGATTGGCATAAAGCTAGCCCTGTGCGTCACCCACAGTGAAACATGGCTTTATTTGGCAGTGGGGGATGATCTTCAGCATAGACTAGGAAGTTGGTCAAAGGAGATGGGATAATGTGAAGCTTAATGAAGAGTAATCCTGTAAGAAAGCATGTAAGGCACTGTAAAAGACTCGAGACTGGGACGTCACCTTACAACAGAGTTATGATCAGATGCACACATTTTTAATCTATACATTATGTCAAACTCCAGACCAAAATCCAGTTAGCAATTAATAACAAAGCTTGAAAATTCATCTTCCTAGTCTCCCCATCAAATCTGACTGAGGCTGAGCTGACTGGCAATGAAAACAGAACAAATTCTTCTGCTTCTAGATTCGCCAATTGGGTAGAACCCAAAAGATTCAGACCCAAAAGATCTGAATCTGGAATGCATCAAAAGCAAGGTTCTACAAAGTGCTAATTTGAGAACACTAATCACACGTTCTGTTGGTCTATCAAATAAAAACCCCCGTGAAATATATTGAAGTTTGTGGTTGAAACCTAAAATAAATATAAAATTAAAAGCTTGTCAACACTCTTGGAACGTACCATTTCGCTAAAATGTCAAAAAAAAAAAAAAAAAGTCTCCATTAATACCTGCCTAAAATAATCCCCTTGAATATTAATACACCAAGTACTGGTAACAGGCTTCCAATAGTCCTGCATGAAATTATTAGAGTTATAAAACAGGTTCAAGATGTGTGTTGAAACTGAGCTTTCATGAAGTGAAGAAATGTGTGATTCTGTGCACACATGTAATCCTGTCAGATGTGAAAGAGAATATGAAGTCATTGCTGGTCATCTGACCTGGGGGAAGGTGTGACCTTTTGGATCAGAAAAGCAGTTTATTTATTTTGTTTGTTTATGTTGACATGTCTCCCCCTCCCCCCCGTTATAAACAGAAACAATGGCTTGTTTAGATGGTCGGGTTTTGTGATCTAAGTGTTGATGTGGCCATATTTAGCTTTTGTTATATTCTTCTAACATGGTGTAATCCACACTAGTGTCATAATTTGATTGCATGTGTTCACGTAATCAAGTAGCTGTTGCTATGGACTCTTTTATGGTAAAAATAACCATAATAATAATAAAAAATAATCACATTTTACACACAACAGATGCAAAAAAAATTAATCAAAATAAGAATTTTTTTTTTTTTCTATTACTTCAAGGTCATCTGCATTGCAAACTTCTATGACATGTAAGTTGTGATAGCAGGCTGCCTTACAGCTATTTCTAATATGCAAGGCCTCTTAGGATATGTTTCTATTTAAGATCTGATCTTATGAGGTTTGACTTCACTTTCTGTTTATGTCTCAGTGTTTATAACCAACTCTAGCATGAAAGTTAGCATTTTATGGAGTGCTGCAGACCTCTTGATTTTATGATCTTCGCTCAACCTTCGGTGGTGTACCTGTCATGCAAAAGTAAACACCTGTACTGTTAACCTTCTTTACAAGCTAACACCTTAAAAAGGAAACAGCTCTACCAGGCACTTGGTTTTATTGGTTGCAGGAACACTGAAGGCTATACTGAGGGGAGGGGGGCACTGGGGGAGGCCCTCACCTCTACTGAGGTATTTCAAGTTCAGAGGCCAAAGCAGTTGATGGACAAGCAAAGCTCTGTGACCTCCACCCTTCCACAGCTTGCCACACACAGCAAATATCAGTGGGGCTTACCGGCAACCTGAACAAAGTTTAGAGTTTGAGAGCTTACAGAGGTTAAACGTACCTCAGTTACAGTCACACAAGTGGGGAGGTGAGCTCCCACGCTGTCTGAAGGTTTGATCCCACAAAGCTTCAAATGAGCTGCTGTGGACTGTTTTACAACAAGGAATTGTAATGTCTGTATTTCCCTTTGTTTCCTTTTTTTTTTTTTATTTTAGAAAAGAAACCCAGCGAGTGATTTCTGATGTGCAGGCAAACAGAAAAAGTGAAATTAGATAGTATTTGAAGCTACTGAGGTCATCCTTTATTCTGGATTTACTTACTGTCTTTGATTAGGTTAGCATTCCTCATTATGTGTAATTATTATTTTATTATAACCGTCTATTTACCGACAATCAGATTTGGGTGTTGTTTTCTTTTTCTTTTTTTCAAATTCCATTCAAAATGATTTCCTTCCTCTGCGCCACATGTCATTTATTGTTATTTTGCTTCATGAATTATTAATAGTTATTTAAAAAAAAAAAAAAAAAAAAAAAAAAAAAAAAAAAAAAAAAAAAACTGCATTCATTGTTGTTTGGTCCAAACAAGACAGATGACATCATCATGGCTAGGATTTGGATTTGACCTCAGGGGAAAATCTTAGATCTGTACTTGCCTTCTGTGTCGCTTCTACCTGTCATCTTTCATCTCGTCGCGTCCCCCCCCC
>NW_015112619.1:836289-940875 GCF_001443285.1 Poecilia latipinna | reverse complement strand
CCCCCCCCCATTTCCATTCTTTCTTCTTTTGTTTTCTTTTCTTTTTCTGTGTGTGTGCTCTTCTTGACATCAGGAATACCAGGTCTGTAAGTTTATTATGTTCCCGTGCATATTCAGCGAGCACGAAGTGGCATTTAGAGAGGCTTGGCCTCGCAGAGGTCTGCGATTCTCCCCCTCGTCCTGTTTGGATAGGTTTACCATCAGCGGGTGCATGGCTGCTGCCTGAAGTGTTCATATGGCTCTGATTTGGGATCCCTCTGTTTCAGTGAGCCGCTCTAAAGCGCGTAAAACCCCACGGGTCTCACCCGGAGACTGTGACAGCAGCTTCGAGGATTTCTCCATTATTCACCGTATCACCGACCTGAAACGAGCATTATTTGAAGATCTCTACTCCATTTTCCACGTTTTTCTTTTTCTTTTTTTTTTTCAGTTACTGCTGCTTAAAAATAATTTCAACATAACTTTTATTGAGAAGAGGTTTAACATTGAACGCTGATAAACTGTCAAAAAAATGAAGGGAAAAAAACATATTCAAGACGAGCTTTGTTTGTGTTTTTATTTTATTTTATTTATAGCTATTTATTTTATATTCGAGGTTTTGGAATTTGATCTTCAACACTTTCAAGGTACTAAAGTCTGTCTGTTACCTGCAGTTTAATGCGTTTAAAATAGATAGTAAAATGTGCACAGATATCACCTAATCGTTTTTGACGTTACTTAATGAATATACACGTAAAAATGACATCGATCTTTTGAAAGTACACATTTCTAATATTTCTTATCTTCGTGTCTGTCGATTTTTCAATGTTTCATGTTTTTTTGGACAACAAATACAATACAATAAAAAAACGAAAAAAAAACAAGGATAATGCTAGGGTGCCGATGTTTTTTCAAATATTAATTTTGTAGTATTTTAGTTTTTATATTTGGACTTGTCAATTTATTATTATTATTATTATTATTATTATTATTATTATTATTATTATTGCATTATATAGTAGCAGACTCTTAAAATACTTTACCATACAGTGTCACACACACACACACACACACACACACACACACACACACACACACACACTGAGCATACCATACTCATGCACAGGCGCACACACACACATACATACAGACATTGGGGGAGAGAGAGGATGGATTCAGACAGACAGGGGGAGACAGACAGACGCTTACGTTCGCTGCTTTGGGGCGATCTTTACGTGTTTTTAATGTTTATTGGTCCAAATCGCTGTGATCAGGATGAAACGATCTGCACAATCAACTAAAGACAGCAAAAAAACAACAACAACAACAAAAAACATCTGCGATATTTTCTAAATATTGACAGGAGAATTAAGGTTTAACAGATCTATTTCCGAAGGAAAAAAAAAATGTTAAATGTGTTTTTTGAATAATGCATAGGATCTTTAATAGGGTAGTACTGACAGGGCGAGTAAATGCATGAGAGAGGAGAATTGATATGGCTTCTTGTTTCTCATGTAAATGAAGCACACTGACCAGACGGTCGGTCCACATTTATTCTGCTCCAAACTCAAAAATCAGAAACACCAGCCGCACTGGGTTGTGTATTTTTAAAAAAAATTTTTTTATTTTTTCTATTTCACAGATCTGGTGTTAGGTTTGCCTCTAATGTGCTGTTTTGCTTGTAGTTACTGTAGCTTCTATGAACGGATTTTACATTTCTATAAACAAAATTATAAAGAAAAGAAGCAAACGGTCAGACGATGTGTCACCTTTCAGAAAAAATTTTAATATGAACATTTTATTTGAACAATATTTAGCAAAGGCAGCATCAGCATCATAGTGCATCTGAATAAACCGGGAACAGGTGAAGTCATCATAGGAAACAAAAGTATGTTATTCACAAAGATACGAAACAGGTAAACAAATTACAACTTAAACAGATTAGGAAAATATAAACAGCAGGAGACAAAAAAAAAAAAAAAACAAGAAAAGCTGTGCATTTGAAACAAAATAAAAAATGAGTAAATGATTGAAAAGGTCCGATAAAAACATTCAGTATAGCACGGACAAAATCTGTTAATACAGAAAAAACAACATTTGGCCAAATGTAACAATTGACAACATTGTATCCTCTCAGAAAGGTTCTGTGCTAACCATCAACTGGGCACAACGTGAAGATCAAAAATGAATCAAATATATATCTATGGATATAATGGGAGATATGAGAGAATAAGACTGAAGAAATGCCTTTCATTAAAAAAAACAACAACAAAAAAACAAAAACAAAAAAACAAAACTCAGGTTTGTTAAAGCCACGTTTCCCATATCCACCAGGGACCGGCTTAGAAACATGATGCTGGACGTTGCATCACCTGACATACATTTTAATTATACCACAAAAGTTTGCTCATAAAATATAAAATAATGACAAACCTAATTGTCTTTTTTTTTAGAATAATATTATTTTTAATTTCTGAATCGGCTGTTTGCAGTTTAGTCCCACTTATTTCGTTTAAGTTCATGTTTAATCGAAGCTGGACCCTTGCCACACCTCACTCCTCCACTTAAAACATGCTCTTTACTCATTAGAATAGTTTCAGAAACTTCTACACACCACTGTGAAAAAAAAAATAATTGTGAATTTGAACAGCGTTGAACTTCCCAAAACGATCGCCTTTTTAACTTATATTATCAGATTAACCCGATTGGCGTTTTTAGATAACGTGAGATCCTCTTGGAGGCGGTTTGAACCGCAGCACAGTGTTGGCAGGTAAAGGTAAAGGTGCGCTTTGGCAGAGACCAGTTGGTCCGCATGCGCCTGCCTCGCTGTGAAACAGTTGATGCTCTGCTTGATCCCAGTGGTCAGGCTGAACATAAGAGGGCGCTCCCATTGCACCTGGCTGAGCTGCCCTATCCACCCCAGACACAGGGAGAGCTGGACGCCATGCTCCCATGTGTGATGTGGGGGTAAACAGTGCTGTCTTAACTGCTTTATACGATAGGAAACTATATATATATATATATATATATATATATATATATATATATATATATATATATATATATATATATATATGAATCAAATCAGCATGAAAATAAGAGCCGCGTGTACTTGAAGATGCTTAAGTCTAGTGAAAGTGCGCACTAACTTTATTGAAATAGAATAATGTGCGACGCCTTTTTCCTGCATCTCCAAGAGACGCAAAAGCGAGGCGTTAAAGTCTTCCAGCATCCTGTTATTAGCTCTGCTGAATGTAACATGCTTCTAAATGTTTTCTTCAACCCACCAAAAATAATAATAAAAAAATATATGTACTGTTTTTAAAATCAGGTACGGAGTTCTCATTCTCTCCCAATTTAAATATTTTCAGAGCATAATCTCACTCACTGTGTATTCTAAAGAAACTATGATGCCCTTTTCATCTCTGTTTACCACAGCCTCAACATACAACTCACACCGTGGAGTCGTTAATATTACAGCCTATGAACATCTTAAATCCCCCCAAATCCTTCGAAATATATTAGTCGTTATCTCTTTATAAAGTTATATGACTTTTTCTCGAACACAAATTTTATCTTTAAATACTTTCAACCCTGCTCATTTCCTCTGTTTCCTTTTGTGCTTTGTCTGGGATTGCGCGCGCTCGTGCACGCTCACGCACGCTCGCGTGCGTGCGCGCGCGCCCGCGCCCGGGGCCCACTGCAGAGAATAACTTGTAATTCAATTTGAAAACATTAAAATAAATGTTTCTGACAAGTCGTGCACGTGCGTCTTGCTTGCGACACCCCCCCCCCTCCTCCTCCCCTGTCCTCCCTCCCATCTCTTCAAGGAGCGATTATATGGGGCTTGGCCCTCCGTCTGAATGCGCTGTTTTTGTTTCTGGCAGCTCTGGTGATGGTCAACCACTTCCACGCGCCCTCGCATCCACGCAGCACTTTGCATTTCAAGCCACTCTGGCTTTCTTTGTCACATCCACGGGCTGTCATAGCCACAGGTTGCGTTGAATTTGCAATGCCACTCATCGATGCATGCCTATTGAGGCTGGCACGTGGACAGTTATCCTTCCCACTGAGAGGCGCAATTGAATGCTGGCAACACAAAAGCCCCAGACCCTGTCAACCTCCCCCCCCCCCCCACACACACACACACACACCCTCTCTTCTCTTTTCACTCAAGCATAGGCCCTAAAAGCATGAAGGCCTCCGTCTGGCAGCTCCCTTTTTTGATTTAGCCCGCACCGTGCTCAATATGGCCACTGATGGAGTAATGTCAATCAGGCCTTTGCATTAATTTGTAAACTGAAGTTTGCATTGTTGCAGGGCTTTGAGCGAGCGACTGGCTGAAAGCTGCCTCCATGCAAGCCTCAAATTACACCAGACTCTTTTATTATCTGGTAGCCCCCTTTAACTCCTCCAGCACGCTATTTTCGACCTATTCATTTTTACAATCTCCTTCTTCCCGAGAGAGCAGATGCGTCGCAAATCCTCGAGATTCCTGCAGTCTGCCTCTCACACATGCAGCGATTGGGAGGAGAACAAAAAAAAAAAAAAAAAAAAAGCAAGCAGTTTGAGCGATTTATTTATTTAGTTTTTATTTCTGAGGAGGGGGCGGGGGGGCATTCTATACAGCAGATGCTGCGTTGCTTAAAAACAGGTATCAGTGGCTGTCGCTGCTTGTGGACTGCCGAGGAAATGCCGTGTTACAGCACCATATATTTTAGCAGCAGGGAGAGAGAGGAGAGGACAGTGAGGGAGGAAGGGTGAGGGAAAAAGGGAGAGTGTGATGGAAAAGGGTGGGGTAGGTGGGGGGATGTCGGGTCCTGACCATATAGGCTACAATGTAAAAAGTTTGAGTCTCTTCAAAGGAATATATGCTATTGGATCAGTAGAAACGCCGCATCCCGGGAGGGTAGGGGGGTTTCATAACCTCTCTAACCTTTAAGTCAAAGGGCCTTGGAGAACATAAAATATAGTCTATTTATTTCATCAGCCATCCTTCTCAAGCAGAACATCACGGAGGTCTTCAACCGGTGCAGCCTTAAAATAAAAACACACCGGAAAGAATTTCTATCCGGCACAAATATGAAACACACACGCACACACGCACACACACACACACACACACACACACACACACACACACACACACACACACACACACACACCAGGTATTTTTCTTAATCCAGTTATGATTTCTTAAACAGTGCGAGTTTTTAGGTTCGTTCTCAGGCAACATCTAGATACGACAATGTATTTCTTTTATCTATTAACTCTGCATCGGAATTTAGCACGTTGACGTCGTGCACTAACAAATCCGTATTGTTTCCATCAGCAGAAGGCGTTCTGTGAAAGCTGCTGCCTGTGTTCGCGGTAACTTGGGCTCAGCACAGAGAGCTGTTTGCACAGAAAGTGTGTAGAAATGAGACAGAGAGGGGTTGTCCACGTTCTCAAACACCCAACAAAAAATTCTGATTAAAAAGTGCAATGACAGAGTCAAGTGTT
The DNA here is from genome assembly GCF_001443285.1 of Poecilia latipinna. Lineage (NCBI taxonomy): Eukaryota > Metazoa > Chordata > Actinopteri > Cyprinodontiformes > Poeciliidae > Poecilia > Poecilia latipinna. Next base: position 935,394 of record NW_015112619.1, on the reverse strand, counting down.
TTTTTTTTTTGTTTTTTTTTCCCACTACAGTATCCATCTGGGGGTAAAGGAGGGGGGAATAACGTCCTTAAAAAGTTTGCAAATGTTCAGTTTGCGTAAGTTCTGATCACCTTATAATGATATATCAGACTGATAATGTGGACACTAACACTCTTCTAAAAAAAAAAAAAAAAAAATCCAAAACATACAGCCAGAACCTCAAGAAACGTCCTGATCAGTCTGAGTCACGCATTTTTTTTTTTTTTTTTACAGTTATTATTGTTATTTACGTGAACCCACACGTATTGACAACGTGTTCCTACAAGTTTGCTAACAGATGTCACGATGGCATGCTGGTTCATCACACCTACACTCACAGGTCTTTCTTTCACTGGTGTGCTTGGTAAGAACAAATCTATTCATATTTTTTTTTGCAAATATTTCTTTACACATCTTCTTAATTTTGATTTGAAACATGAACACGTGTATGGAAAAAAAATGCACTGAAGCTTAAGCAGGTATTTCTGAGACTGTACAAACGCAAGCAGCTCTGGTGATTTTCTTTCACTTTTTTGAATGAAAGCAAAATATTCTAAATTGTGCTCTATTCCGAGATATTTTCTTTACGCAAGTGTGTTGCAACAAAATCCGCGTGTGTTGTGAGCTGAGGGTAAAAGGTAAACCATAGACGCTTTTATCAATCCCTTTAAAAATGTGTCTGATTTTTCATTTTAAAGGCAACATTTTATTATTTCAATAAATATGACAAGAGCTTGGATTTTTAGCATTTTATAGTTCTAAATCAATACAACCTATAACTTACGTCTAATAATTAGAGGCACTCATCGGTCTGAGTTGTGTTTTTCTTGTTCTTTATTATAACCTTATGTTCTGAGGAGAAGAAAAAAAAAAGTTAGTTTTTTTTTTTTTTTTTTTTTTTTTTTTTAGAAATTTTCCGGCTGCATCACTCAAGTTGAACTACGTGAACTTTATCGAAGTTAAAACGCCGAAGCTGCGCCGTCAGGACAACTTCATATTAATTTTCTGCTCCCGAACTGAGGTATTTACTCTTAATGCGTAAAATATATATTTACCGGTCCAAATACACAGTTAGCTGTGATAATATGCAGGTGCCACTGGTATTTACTATAAGCTCTGGTCTTTGCAGATTACAACAGCAGCCCTTGCGCCGTGCCAGCTCATGTGTTGCTGCTACTGTACAGTTCTGCGTAAAGGAAGCGCTTTAAACAAGCTTCTATTGTCGCAAAAAAAAAAAAAAGAAAAAAAAAGTTTTTACTTTATTTGCTTATAATCGGTCATTTACATGGTTGTGTGTGGTACAGATTGCCGAGCGTTTCGTCGCTTCCGTTTTGCTCTCAACAGAAAGTCAAAGTTATGATTTTTAATAAGTTGTCAAAGCGATCGCAAAACTCGTCAGAAACGCAACCCCCTGGCTCTACTTTAGAAGCGACTAAAATGCAAGCCGGGAAGTCTAAATAGTTGGAATAAAATCAAGTGGAGTCGCTTTTGTGCCGAAACGGCATATATTATATTTATTTAAAAAAAAAAAAAAAAAACCAAAAAAAAAAAAGCGGTGGAAAAACGTGCGCCAGTGCCGTCGGTGTTCGCCCGCTGAGGCTGCCCGCTCCCGCATTAACTTTCACTGTCTTCCATCTAATCAAACTCTTACTTTCCGCTGTTCGTAATTCCATATTTTCAATTCCTGATCATTACTTTCCTCTTTTTTCTACTTGTATCTATCCCTCCCTCCCTCCCTCCCTCCTCTATCTCCCTCCCTCCCTCCCTCTCTCTCCCGAGCCTCTCTCCTTTGCTGAATCTTATTGATCCAGAAGGCGGCTAATTAGCCCTTCCCTTCGTGCCTGTGTAATGAAGCACATGCGCACTGAATTAATCACAGCCATTTTTTGCAGGAAACTAATTAGCAGGAATAAAGATCCAAAGAGTTTTTTCTTTTCAATCATCAGATCTCACTTTCACCTCTTCCTCGCTCCCTCTAACACAAGACTCATCGCCTGCTTTGCATCCAAATTATTTTTATATCGCCTTTAACAACTAATAGTAGCCTACCTACTTCGGTTTTTTACACTCCGCAACAACAATGATCTTTCTTTTGCCACCCTAAGCGCAAACTGACCAAAAGGAGACTGCCTTGATGGGATCTTTAGCTAAATCATCTCAATACTGGATTAAAAAGCGAGGATCACAAAGCGGCAGCGAGAAATTGTAAGTTTCAACTTTGCGTTTATCTCTTTTTTCCTCTCTTGTTTCCACGATCCTATTCTCTCGCTGTGTGACTTATCTGAACCACTCTGTCTGTTCGTGGGGTTTACCGTCTGGCGGACCCGGCTATATTCTCGCTTTTAGAGAGATGACCGGCGATCACAAGTTCATTTTCATGCAAGATACTTTGCTTTTATTCTCGATCTTCCCTTCTTTCTTTTTTTTTGATCATTCGTATCGTTACCTGTGTTTACATGAGCGTTCCGTCCTCTCCTCCTCTCATGAATGGAAGATAAGAAACGGGCAAGACAGCGATCCACTCCAGAGCAGTTGATCGTAGAAAAACACGGTTTTAAAAACGGATTCGTGTTTTGTTTTCTGCGGTGGGATCGGGGAAATGGGTATGGAGGGCTAATGGTAGTTAAGAGACGTGTTTTAAAGCACAAATGCAACAAGGAGGTGGTGGTGGGGGGGGGGGAAAGCTGTGCAGAGCGGACGAGGGGCAGCGGCAGCTCCACATGAGCGCAGCCCAGGGAAGGAGCTCCAAGTCCAGCCTGTGGGTCCGTGGGCGTCCGGGAAAACACGGGGAGCATCTCTCGCTTTCTGCTCTGTTTTTCTGAACAGATTTGACACTTTCCACATCCAGAGAGTTTCGCCACCGTCGATTTCTAATAAAATCCTCTTCTGGCTGAGGACAGTTTTGTTCGTCTCCGACAACGTCTCTTGTGTGAAATGTGCAATCCCTCCGCCCAGCCTCAGCTCCGTCAGCCGCACACTTTTTCCCCCCCAAACACTTTCTCCGTGTTTTAGCCCCCTTTTTTTTATTTTTACAACAGCTGTTTGCCTCCTTTCGGTGATGTTTTTCACTCGATTCTCGCTCATTCACTGACGAAGTCACATGCAGATCGATTGACAAGCGTGTGTGTGTGTGTGTGTATGTATGTGCGTGCGTGCGTGCGTGCATCAGGGGGGCTCGGTGTTGAGTTGAATGTGGTGTTGGTGTTGTTGATGGGGTTGGGAGAAAAAAAAAACGGAGCACCGGGTCTCCTGCGTGACAAGAGCGGATCAGCAGGACCCCGCACACGGACAGGCTGCGTGACGAGGGATCAGACATGTGGGTTCAGGGAAGAGACGGGGAGGCTGGCTCTGCTGCCTCGAACTATACTCGGCTACCGACTCTGACTTTCAAGGGAATATTTCTTTCTCGTGGAGAGAAAACACAATACTGCCCTATACATCTGATCTTAGGATGTTAGAATTAATGCAAAGTAACCATCGGAAACTTTAGATGGCGGTGCAAGCTGCATCCGCGGGTCGCTTTTAGTTACAGCATTAGTTTATGTAAAAAATAAAATAAAAATAAAAGCAAAAAGCAAAAATAGAATAAAATGCCAAAATACGCAAAATCAGAACAAATCCAGTAGAGAAAAAAAAAAAAAAACTGGCTGCAGGGGGAAAGAGGCCTTTTTTGACAATAACCTCACAAAATAATTAGAGAACACAAGTCATTAAAATGCAAAAATCGCCATAAATGTAATATTTAAACATTGTTTTAGGAAAGAAGGGTTCGAAATACAGACAGATTAAAAAAAAGAAAGGTAGAACGATGATTATTGTTTTTTTTTATCCCAGAGAAAAACAGGAAAAAAGGGGAAGCATTTTTTTTTCTTTTCTTGCGATGAACAGAGACAGTGGCAGGATATCTACTGTTGGGGTAAAAGCTGAAGGCTGAGGTGGTGGTGGTGGTGGGGTGGCAGTAGTGAGTGTGTTTGCGGGGAGTGCAAAGGGGTGTGGATGTGGGGGTGGGGGGTTTAGGTCAGACAGCAAGAAACAGGGGAACAGGGGTCATGGAGTGAGTACAGAGATAAAAAAGAAAGAGAAGGAAACCCCCTCGCAAACAGCCAAGAGGATAATGGGGAGAGAGTTGGGTCTGGCTGGGAGAAAAAGGCTGATCTGAGTTGTTGGTTGGGGGGTTTGTGTGTGTTTTTTTTATTATTATTATTTTTTGGAGCAGGTAGAACTCAGATAAAAATAAAAAAAAAGAAGGGGGCTCACTGTTGTCAGCATCTGTGGGATTACGGATTTATTTATTGATGAGAGAATCAAAAAAATGGGGCCGGCTTTGATAAAAATTAATCACCAAGCAGGGTGAGAAACTCCATCTACAAATGAAGAGGAGGGGAGGGCTGTTAGGGTGGGAGAGCAGAGAGGTCAGATGGCCATGGGCCATAGAGGAAGAGGTCAGGTAAATGGATCCCTGCTTTTCATACAGGAGATGGGAGGGAAAAGGGAAGCAAGATTCTGGCTCTCTTTGGAAATAGTCACAATTCGAAATGACTTTTCATAATTCGGTTCTGCCTTCTTTGGATTTTCTGACACTGGCTTTTTCATCACTGCTTCATTTGCCTGCAGTGGCAACTTCAGATTGCCACGATCAGAAACTTATAGATGCTCTGTAGGACAGGAAGGCCGCTTCTCCCCTCTACCCCCACCAAAAAAAACAAAACAAAAAAAACAAACAAAAAAACCCACCAATGATCTCCCTTCCTGCACCGTTTGACAGGATAGCACTCCTCTCCTCCTCCTTCCCATCTTCCTCCTCCTTCTCTCCCTCCTCTGTTACAAAACAAAGACAGCAGAAAATGTTTACTGTCATTGCCCCTGCCTGTTTTTTTTTTTTTTTTCCTGTCTTGCCACATTCTCATATTTATGTTTAATTATAACAGTTCCAGGAAAAGGTGTGGAAATGTCATGGGCTTTATTTTTTTCCATGTACTCTCTACTCACAAAATGCATGCATCCAGGTGTTCTGTTTGGTGTTGGTGGCAGCAGTTCCAGAATCCTTAACTCGGAATTATTTTCCACTGAATTCCAATTAGACAGTGACGGTTCGAAAAGAGGCATTTGATAAAAAATAAATACGTCCAAAATAGGTTCATTTTTTTTTTTAAAACATTCACCTTTCAATCTTTTATTTGTTATAGTCAAATTTTATTTAAACGTAATTTAGCAACATTCTGGTACATTTTAATCTGAGGGGGAAATGAAAGGACTTCTCACTCATGCTTCCCTCCATTTTGGTTCATTTTGTCGTTGCATGTTTTAATTATTTATTCAATTTATTTTACATACATCCGTGATTGCACGTAGCTCGCTTGTTTTTTTTTTTTTTTTGAAGATGCAGATGTGAATGTGACAACATTCTTCAATTTTATTTAAATGACTAGAGGAGCTTTGTTTGCAGCCCTTCTGCATTTAGTAGCTGCGTTAAAGTGCAGATGTGAGGTGCTGTGGCTGCTTCTCGTAGGGAGGTCGTTGTGTTGAAACGTCAGTGGCCATTGAATCTGCATTGTCCACCGTTTGCACTTGACCCACGTCTGTAGCAGCATTTGATGCGAGGTATATTTAGAAAATTCAGATGCCATTTAACTGTATGAGTGGGAACAGAGCGTCCAGCAGTTGGGTAAATGAGATAAAGGGGGGAGCCGCAGTCGTCACGGATTGGCTTGCTTTTTGGTTTGGCGTGAGACAGAGGAGAGCTGGGGGTTTTGGGGGGGGGGGGGTTACACAGAGAAAGGAGAGACAGTGCCTCTGGCTGTCATAACCCCTTCGCCTCCACACACACACACACACATACACACACACACTCACCGGTGCGTCTCGTTCTTCCTATCTCATTCTCGGCATCTCTGCATATTTCCCCCTTCCTCGACTCCCACCTCTTCGTGTTCGGGATGTGGCACTGTGGGGGGAAATCGGTGCCACGTCTTCGGTCGGAGGGAGCCCTCTTTGGGTGAGGAGCTGGCTGGGAGCATACGTGCAATAATCAGCAAAGAAGCAGTGAGAACTGCATGGTAGATACGTATGCACATAAAGGAGAATTAAAGAGTGTGTGTGTTTTATTAGATTTTTTTTTTTTGTACTTATTAACACAATTGTTTTAATTCACCTTTTTGTTTTCTTATTTATTTCCAATGTCTCCAAATAAGTTGCAGGTCGTTTCCAATTAGTTCCCCTCTTCCGAGACACAGCATCATAAAATGCCTGTAATTGTGTCGAGTGTGTATTCTCTGAAACCCAAAAGCCGGAGCAGGCGTCTTGTCTCCACCATTAGCCGTATGGATGTTTGGATGAGTGCGACTGACAGACACAGATGATGGGCTTTTCATCTGATGTATGCTTTTCAATACGACCGACTCTTCCAGTCATGCTGCATCTGAGTCCGGCAAACACTCGTCATGGCTGTCAGAATGGGGTTCAAGCTGCTCGGGGTCGTGGGGGGGGCTCAACACTGTGAGTGGGATGGATGCGATGGTCAGGTGTGTTTATGTAGGCATGCTTACAGTGTGAATGAATCCTCCACCTGATCCTTAATCCCAGCAGTCCAGAGTGTCCTCTTCATCTGCAGAGAGCCCCCTATCCCCAGCTTGTCTCTAAAATTCCCCCCCCTCCTTCATGTTTCCTTTAGAGTTCGCCTCTTTTTTTTATTTTTTATTCCTCCTCACTGTCGACTGTCTTTTATCTTTCTGAAGTGAAGTTGGCGGGGTTTCTTGTGGTTTGTTCTTTCACAACATGTTACCGTGTTAACAATCTTGGTTAAATCATTGTGGTAGACAAGATTTATGACTGAGAAGATGCACATGTGTCACAGCCTGTGTACGCAAGCACGCGCGCGCTTGTGTGTGTGTGTGCGTGTGCGTCTGTCTGTGCAGCAGCAACGTCCAGATTTATTTGTATGCCGACATTGTAAATAAATCAGTTTTCTTTTAAGTGTGCTATGTCAAGGTCTTCTCATGGCATAGCTGTGGTTTTAATCAATATTTTGGCAAGCTTACAGGAACAAGCTGAATTTAGGTGTCATGCAGCAACCACATTCTGATTGTCTACTAGTCATAATGTGAAAAAATAGGTGAAGCTCAAAAGCAAAAGATGCTTTTTTTTTGTTTTTCCCACCCTTCACTCGTGGATACTGTCGAGATGACAGAATGGGGTTGAACAATGTGTGAAATATTTATTTTAAAAAAAAATAATTCTATTTCTTTTCTTACAATGAATTAAAGGTGTTGCATTGAGAGAAACACAATATAATATGCTCTTGTGTCCTTGAGTTGAATGCTACTACTGGAATAGGTTTATTATTATGCTTGCCAACCAAGCTTTTTCTTAGACTCTGCTATCATCGTACTTATAAACTCTGTTTTTATTTTTTGTTGTTTTTAATTTTTTTTTCTGGTTTGCTTTACTGACTGAGAGTCGAATTTCTGTGTGATGCAAGTCCATCCATGACTGGCAGCATTCTCAAAGTGTGTGTGAGTGCATGCGTGTGTGTGTGTGTGTGTGTGTGTTGTGGTAAAGCAGTGTGCTGACTCCATCCTGTTTGAAGCAGCAGGAGCAGCGGCTAGCTCTCGTGCTCTGAGATGTGTCTGCGGAAGCTGCGTATGCCAGTATGCCGGTCAGGCAGGGATGACGGCGAACGCTCTGAGGGCTGCAAAAAATTAAAACGGAGCTGCATCCCGACCACCCTCCCGTCCTCTACCCCCATGCTGCTCCTCATAAGCCCACCCTTCTTTTTGGACCCTGGAGGCCAACATTCCACCCTCCGCGCTGGTGCTTATCATCACAAAGGACAGAATGCATAAAACATGGAGGACGCTTAGACAGAGGCTGCCCAGGTCGCCTCTTTCTCCCTACGCCGAGCCGCGGAACAATGTGCGGGCCCCTCTGGCCTGTGACTCTGACGACACACACGCCATCTTTTTTGTCCTCCCCCTGTTCCTTTGTCATGCTCTTCCTCTTCCTCTGTGTTACTGTGCTCTGTGGAGTGATAACTGCCCTCGCATTGTTTATCTGTGTCTGTGAAATCTCCATTGTGTAACCCAAATGTAAGTGTGTGCGAGCGCGCGCGCACGGCTGCTTGAGAGAGTGACAGCTCTAACAAATTGGCACTGCCACAGCTGCACTGCTCCTGCTTTCATGCTTCGTGTTATCTGTTGCTTTATGAAGTTAAAGAATAAGAATTTGGATTTTTATATTTTGAGAAAAACATAGTGTTTGTCTTCTGAGAGACAAAGATTCGACTGACTGAATATAAACTGCTTTGTAAACCGGTGAGAAATAGGATATGTTTTGAAGAAGGTGGGCCATTGCTGTCAGATTGTTCGTTTTTTTTTTTTTAGATAATCTCTATTATATTTTGGTGGGTCACTCAATGTTGCAATGTCATGCTTTGCGTGTGTGTGTGTGTGTTTACAATTAGATTTTGTCTGTTTGAAAAAAAAAAACTATTAAAAGTAGTAATAATAATATTTTCCTTGCAGTATTTATATAACTGCTCTGCCACAACCTGTGGGTGCTTATTATTTTCAATGAGGCAGATAGACAAATAGATTGTATTATTTCATGTTGGGTGGGTTATCATTTTTTGTGTGTGTGTGTTTTGCAAGATCCAGGCCAGAGCTCAGTTTTTGACCTCACATTTACCAATTTAAACTTGTCTTAGCAATTGTAGATGGAATTGGTTCAGTTTTCCCCCGTCCCTGTGTGTCTGATAAGCCACGGCTGCAGGAATGCACTGCTGGGATGTGCTGGACCCCAGCAGGTCTGTGGCACTTCCTCTCTGTGTACCTCACAGCTTATCCTCCCCAGGATTATAGAGAGAAGAAAAGAAAAGGGCGATGGCAGGAGCACTCCTTCTCCCTCTCACACACACACACACACACCCTCTTTCCCAATTTTTTTTTTTTTTCCTTAAACACACGCACAAAAATCTTAACAAAAAGAGTAATTCACTTGCAAATGTGTAGTTCCCTGTTTGAGGAGAGAAAAGGAGACTGGGAGGGGCATGTGTGGAGAGATGTGGAGAAGAAGGCTGTGATGTGCTTTGGTATGAAGCTGAGGTTCGGTTACTGTCTCTGGGTGGTCACAAAAACAAACTGACCTCTACTAAATATTTATAGATTATCTTAGGATATTTGTTAAATATATATTTAATTTTTGTTAGAAAAAAAAAAGAAAGAAATAACTGTTGTAGCTATGTGTACTTTGGAGCTGCTGTAATAAGACAGGTAGATTGTGCAGGATGTGGCTGTCGCTCCACTATCTTCCCCTGAGGCATCTGATGCTGTTGGCTCAGTGTCGTAGGCCACTGATCTGCCAGTAGTGAAGGGGTTAAGAAGCAAGGATAGCCCTCTTTTGTCTCTGCGGCCCTCTTTGCCATTGTTGTGGTGGAATTGAGCTCGGTGCACCTCACTTGACCACAGCAAAGCAATAAAATGGCCTCTAAGTGCTGCAGCCTCCATAGTCCTCTGAAGTGTGCTCTCTTTCAGCTTCTGCTGCTTTATTTCTTCTCTTTTCCTGCATCGCTGTGCAGTGTGTTTGCGCCGCATGCCTACATATGCTGCACATCCTTGTTTTTGCTATTATATCTCTTTATTGCTCATGCAAGGCTAGTCCGCGTGAGAATAGGCTCACACAGTGGATCCTTTCTGAGACGTGCACACGTCTGAACGGCGTTTTAGTTCATTTTATTTGCTTTTGTAGCAAACACAGAGTGCTCATAATAAGAGAAGATTATACCAGGTTGTATTAGAAGATATAGATGCGATGGTTCTGTTAGCACCTGCAGTCTTGGGTAAGGGGAAAAAAAAAAAAAGGCTACGTTTTTAAATAACACCTGTGAAAAATGCACGTGTTTAATATTTCTATGATTAAATTCAGCAGAATGCTGATAATCTTGTATATATATTCAGTGGAGTGTTTCTGGCTCTCATGAGTGCCTGTAAATATCTGCACTGATCTGACCGACACCACCGCCAGATCGGCATTATAAAATTGAATGAGGATCTCCCACTGCTATGTCCGGCAAATAAAAGATAGACGATTTGCAGATTTATACGCCCCCAGCTTTGAGCTATTGGTCTACGTGAGTATTTAAAAAAAAAAAAAAAAGAAGAAGAAGAATTTAGATTAGCCATTGGACCAGCGAGACCAACGTTCTCCAAATAATCCAGTTTCTCGGTTTTAGAACGAGCTGCTATACGGCTAAGTGTTAGTGCTTTTGCGTCTGATTGCACAGATGATTGTTTATAGCAGAGTTCCACCTCTGCAGACATTGTAATTAAAAAGAAGATATACTGCATGTGCGCCTGTCGCCATCCTGCCCCATCTCATCTTGTCAAATAAGCATCTAGTGCTTGCAGTGAGCATGTTGGTGGATTTATGAAAGATTCCTCATTGGCTGAATTATAATTGGCACCGTCCGGAGCGTAAACCATTTTTGCCAGGTGTCATACAGGCCGTATTAAATGTTACGCCCTGCTGCAATTAAAGCCATATTTCCTCAAAGCCACATTACATTACACCTTTATGTTTATACCGAGAGGGAGTGGGTGGGGGTCTTTTTTTTTTCCCTTCGTGTGTGCCTCAATCTCTCCCCCTATCCTCTCTTGCTTTTCCTTTCCCTCACAAGAACATGCCTGCTTCTCAAGCTGGATCCCACCGTACCAGAAACAAATGTTGTTTTTCATTTTCTCTGTGTTAAATGAACAAACATGAGGACTTCAGTTCCTCATAATAAATTGATTAGAGAGGGGAAGGTTCCCATGCAGCAACACAAAAACACAGATATTTGTGTATGTAGCCCGAGGAGGAGGATGAGGCATCCTCACAAAAATACATTGATTTAAAAATCGGATGTATATATTTATCCAGTGGCTGTAATTCATTCCATAGCTGATGTTTCATTAAAATGAACAAATACATTTCTGACACTCCGCACTCTCTGACTGTTTTCATTCTGATATCCAGGACCACAGAGCTTAGCTTGGACCAATAGGCTGAGAGGGGGTGGGGGGAGTGAGGGAGATCCCAAGGGGCCGACTGAGGGCTAGACGGTCGCAACAGACTGGTGACCTCGGCTTTGTGACGTCATCTGCCTTGTCTGGTCACCATGGCGTTCATTTTCCCCCTACTGTTTAATGAATGAGGATGGAGTCCCTCGGCTAGCCCACACTGTTGTTATTATTATTTTTTTTTCCTCTCTCCTCCTTCTCTGAATGGGGAGTCTAATAGATGCCTAAGAAAGCGTTATGCACATTTATTATGGCGGCTCGGGTGTAAAGCATCCCCTGTATCACCTCGTCACCTGCTGCACGGCCACAGGTCTGCTATGGCTCAGTTTCGGTTTAATTAAAGGCGACATTTTCAAGCAAAGCTCAACGTTTGACATTTCAGTTTTACCCAGGTGGTAACAAGTGGTGTATATGTATTGTCAAGTGAAGCGATAAAACAATACGCTCACTGACCACACATAGGAAGTCAACCTGAGGTAAGAGCGAGGCTCAAAACGGATACTGGCTGTTTCAACAGTTTCTCTCCTCTCCTCGCGTGCTAAGTGCCAATCTTTTGACCAGATATGCCCTGCTTTTTCCTTCCTCTCTGCTATCATTGCACATCTGCTCATGAAGCACTTTTTTTTCCTCCCCCCTCACCCCCCTTACTGAACCATTGTAGGTAGCTCAGAACCAGCAGAGTAAATAAAGAGTATTCCGTTTTCTCAATTCAGTTGTCCTTGTTTGTCAGACAAGCTTTTTTTTTTTTTTTTTTTTTAGGGGGGGGGGAAAAAAAAATAAAGGCTCCTCTTACAGCTTGCTTTTTTGTTTCAGCCAGGTGTTTCCTCATGTTGGATCATGCCCTGATGGGGAACAACAGGCCACACGGCAGGTGAGAATTGAGTGTTTAGCTTTGTGGTCGAAGGCATAAAAACGATAGCTCTTCGTTCTGAGGTCTTCCTGTGCCAAACGCAGAGCTCAGAGAGACCCTGCTGCATGCAAGCAGGGCCAGTGAAGTTGCTCTCTGTGCTGAGGATTAACACAGGAAGCAGCCCTCGTATGCTGCAGGAGCCCTACACTTTCTCACTCCTAGCGGTGCCAGGAGCAGGACGAGTGTGTGGATTACACGGTCTTTGTTTACACTGGAGAGAATCTGGGTTTTGAAGGGAGGGAGAGAAAAGGAGGAGGAGGCGGTCAGGGCAGGGGGAGGGCAGGCACCAGTCTCATCACTTCCTTCCTTTCTTTAAGTTTTCTCACGTTTCACTCATGAAAACAACAGGCAGTAGAGGAGGTTGATGAATCCTGAAACGCACACAACATCTGAAAACGGGAGTTTAATTGGTTACTGGTTGCGGCCGTCATCTTGGTCTTCTCCTGTTTTCCACCTGGCGGGGTGCAATTAAACGAGCCCATTCGTTTTGATCCCGATCAAGACCCGACTTTTATTTCTCACGGACCCCATTGCTTTGCTCATTATGCACACGTGCGCAGATGTTTGGCTGGAGATTTTCAAATCATCATCAGGAGTCCTTCATCATATTCCTCTTACTTTTTAACACAAATGTATAAAACAGCAAACTGCCAGCTGCACTGTCTCGTTGCACCGTGTGGTCTGGGGAAAATGCACTTTCACATGACAGATGGGTATGTGGGCATTCAACAGGAAGCCTGGCTGCAGTGTTTCACAATCCCTCTAGAAACAAGAACTGAGCCGCTGCACTCTGGTGTGCCTTTTTTTTTCTTCTTTTTCTTTTTTAAATAGATGCCAGCTTGCCTGTAGTGGGTACAAGCAAGCACAGGGCGGAGGGAGGGGGCATCCCCTGCATAAGTGGACCCCTGAGACCTCCTGGAGGGGTAGAGGTGTGGCGAACGTCTGTTTTTGGCATGGCTTGTGTCAGCGTGTTTAGCGTTTGCCTGTGAGGGTATTTATATGCAAATGCTAAACAACCTATTGGGGTGGCTAATTACAGCGGGGTCTTTGTGTGTGCCACGCACTGAGAGGCAGGGAGTTTCTAGCACACCGGGCCTGGACTTCCCCTGCTTGTTTACTCATTGTCTTTCCTTATTACCCCCTCATTGACACTCCCCTTTTATGTGGCTGTGCTGTTTGCCTGCTTGCTGGCTCCTCCCCTTGTAGTGCTGGAGTTAATGTAGCAGATTAAAGAGGCAGCACTCTGGCCATGTTTACTTCCTCTTTTATCTGGTGGCCGAGCTCCGCTTCACTCCGTAGCCACCCTGCCTACAGCTTTGGGCTAGCCACCACCCATTTAGGGAGGCTTCAGCCTCGCCGTCCTCTCACTCTCGCTTACAACTAATGCTCGGCTAATTACTTTGGGTGATAAAAAATGCATTTAGGTCAGGTTCTAATGCGATGCAAATTTATGAGCAGGCAGAAGCAAATATTAACTTGTGGAGTGACGGATAGTCGCTGGATGGGGGACAAAGGTTCACCTGCCTCAACTGTCGCATATGAAAATTTGTGTTTGCTATTATTGTGACTGGTGTGTTTGTTTATTTTCCCAAATTTTTTATTTTTTTTTATTTTTTTGTTTGTCGAATCAGAAAACCGATGAGCTGGGACCTTTTTAGTTATTACTCCTTTCTGCTGGAACTAGCGTGATGATATGACTGCATGCAGTAAGAGTTTGAAATAAAGGGGAATTAAAAGTGTGGATTTGTTTTATGCTTGGACTGAATCTGGAGGTCGGAGATGAAAGTGGATCACATTTTGGAACAAAACATTTTGACGTTTCTGTAAGATTGTTGTTTGTTGAACCGATGATTAAGTTTGTCAGTATTCGGGCAAGCAGAACTTTCTGATTTAGACTGCTATTTAAAAATGACAGCCAAAGTCTGGCTTTATAATCAATCTGTTTGGGTATAAAACTGCCAAATTTGGGCAGTTTTTGGAACCACTTGTGCATTTCCTTACTTGCCCCTGCATTTTTGCTTTTTAATCTTCTTCCATCAAAATAAAGTGAAACAAATATCTGCAGTTAATCTAACTCCTTTACTACTTAGGGAAGTAGTCGTTGGAGAAGAGCTAAGCATAATAAGAGCTCCCGTTTTACAATGGTTTCTTTATTCCCCATTATGCTCTAAAAAGTGTTGAAAACATAGCAGCAGATACCAGCCCAGCTGCATTCCAGAGAAATTATTTGTCTTGTCTAAAACAAAGAGAGGGGAAGAGAACAAAGCTCTGGTTTCGCGTTTCTTCTCAGTTTGGTTTACCACCTAAGTTTCAGAGTTGGTTCCACGTTTTGCCACCACTCGTGTGCCTTTCTGCGCTAACTATACTTTCGTTTGACGTAGGCCATCGCATAAATACATTCCTATGTATACTTATAAATATGAGATAGGGGGATGGGAGGTCGTTTGGCCAAAGAAACCAAAGTGGATCAAAGGCCATGTGTGGGGAAGGGCTACCTTCTAGAAAACAGCTGCCCCTTTCTGCCTCTGCCTCTCACCCTGGCCTGACAGCAGCTAGAAATATGAGGCCTCTCCAGACCTCTGTCCTGGGAAAAAAGGGACAGAACAGCATACATCCACTCTGAAAAGCTTTTGTTTCATCTCTCTCTGTGTCTCTCTCTCTCTCTTCCTCTCTCTCTCTCACGCAGACATACAAAGAAGAAAGCACGCTGTTTTGTCTTTGCTCATTCACTCATTCAGCTACAAATAGAAATGTTCGTTTCAAACGTTCTCCCCTTGCAAACCTACGACATTATCATTTGCTCCATTTCTCCTTGCTGTCTGTTTGTTAAACTGTTTCATTATTTTTTCAAACCTGTTTTGCTCAATTTCTTTGTCAGTCGTACTCATTGTTTGCCATTTTATCCCCTCCTCCTTTTTTTTTTTAACTTCGGCATTGTGGTTGCTCGTTCAGTTTGCCTTTCTTCTTCTTCTACACTCATGTTCTCACCTTTCCTCAGCACATTTCCACTTTTCCACATTTCTGGGATTTCTCTGCCTCCTCTTGGCTTCTCCGGCATGTTCAAACTCTGACAGAGTTGAGAAAGGCATTCAGCTCCCTAATCCAAGCTCCCTCTATCAGGAATGCTTATACGCATGATTGTGTGACCCCCAGAAGCCCAGCAACATCTGCAGGAGCCTATGGCGAGACCCCCTCACTCCCACACCCACTGTGCCCCCTGCCTTTGAGCATTCACTCACTGCCATTATTTTATTGTTTCACTTTTTTTCATGCCTGCTACCAGGCATTGCAGTTAACCCTCTGCTGCTCAGGCCAGGCTAGCTGCAGTCCTGCACACAGGAGCAGAGGGGAACAGAAGAGGAGGAGGGATTGCACAGCTTTTTCCCAGGAAAAGCCCCCCTGCCAGCCCATCTGGTCTTCTACATGCAGCCCTGCCCCTCATACTGTTTACTTGTGCATTCCACTAATAATCAGCCTGCTCATCTACACCTTTTTTTTTTTTCATTGCTTCATTTGAGGGTTAAATCATAACTGCAGGAATTAGGATTATATTGCACAATGCATGAGTTTGAACATTTTCATTTTGTCAGACCTCATGAGGAGGAACCACAGGCAGATCTGATCTGAGTGTTGTGGCAACCAATAACTTTTTAAAGTAATTTTCATGACCTTTACCAGGTAATGGTTTAAAAGAGATTGTTTTTACTGAGATGGTGTCTGTTTTCGGAAGCACGAATTACTGCTAAAGCACAACTGACAAAGTAAATTTGTGTCGGGCTGGAATTCAGCTAATTGAATTTGTTTTTGTTTTTTTCTTTCAAAACTGGCTACAGTGTTGCCTATTTACTCATAGTACCCTAACAATAATAGAGTTATATAAATCTTGGGCAGCGTGGGATAACTTACTTTAAAAAGTAATTAGCTATAGAATGAAGTTATTTCTTTGAAAAAGCAACTCAGTTAGTAACTAAGTTACAGTTTCCAAAAAGTAACTAATTAAATGAGAAAGCATTGAGAGGACCAGCAAACATGTTTATATATGTAAAAGCATTTGGGTCACCTTCTTGTTAAATTATAAAATGCATGTTCAAATGCTTATTATAAAACTGAATATTCAATAAACACACACTTAACAGAACAAATTAAAAACAGGAAACTGTACATTAATCTAAACCATTCAAATGTTATTGTGTGACATAAAACAAGATACCAATTAAATTACATACATAATTACACATTAAATTATTCCTACATTTGTAGAAAAATAAAACAAAGTAAATGTTTTAAAGCTTTTGATATTTATTGCACATCAACATGTTGCAACTGACTATTAAATATGTGTAAAATGAAGTTGGACCTGCCAAGCATTGTAAGCCAAGCTATCACGGGAACTGTATCTTAGTGAAATTCTCTTTAATAGTGTTTATCCATGCTGAGTCCACTACATGTGATCCTAATTTGAAATGATATGTGAATTGAAATCAAGCTGAAATTGCGTTGGTGGTGTTCCTCCATCTCTTTCATTCGCCGAGTTCATGCCAGGTGTTTGGACTGCGCCTGCTAGCGTCAACATCACCAGTCTTGGTGACCAGTTTTGTCTTAGTTTAATCACCAAGACAAACGAAGCCTTGGCGACTAGTTTTGTGTGATGTTGAGTTGCTCTGTGAGATTCAAGTTGCTTAATAAGTAACGACTTTGTTCTGGGGGCATAATTTACATTTCACATCGACATATTTGGCTTTTTATGTCTGAGAGAAATATGGCATCTGCATTTCCACTTAAAGAATCCTTTGAATTTCCTGGGCTCTCCATTACTGTGTCTGCCTTTCTGTGTATGTGTGCTCAATGAGGGAATCTGTTTGTATGAAGTTACCAGTATCTGCTCACTTCTTGCAGGGTCATGGGGGTGTTGGAGCCTATCTCCAGTGACCAGTGAGTGACACACAGGACAAACAACCATTCATGCTTGCACTCATACCTTTCGGCAATTTAGAGTGAGCAGTCAACGTTACATTCATGCTTTTGAACTTTGAGTTGCAGCCAGAATAGCTGGAGAAAACTCGAGCCTGCACGGGGAGAATATGCAAACTCAAGGCTGTTTCACTGGGACGTCCTTGCTAGGAGGCAACCATGCTAACAACTGGCTAAGATACAAAAACATCAAAGTTTTAGGGGTTGCACCTTTTTAATTTATGAACAAAATAATCCCTTGGTTTATGCTCCTGAAACAGGAACCGTGGGAACAATCTTAGAAGGCATAAATTAAGACATTCTAAATTTTGCTCATAAAACAAACTTAGTTAACCAGTATCATAGACTTGCGGAGTAGGAACTAATGTGACTGTTTGTTTAACATTAGCAACATATCAGTAGCTCATGTGGTGCAAATCATTGTTATACTTGTCACGTCAAAGATGGAGTATGTTTAAGTGGAATTAAGGGTGAGCAGCTGCCGCCTTGACAACCATGAAGACAGAGGTGGGGCTAATTTACATATTTATATCTGGATGTATATATTATGAGTTAAGTCATTCTGAGGCATGCTTAGGAAGTTTGGAAATCTAGCATCGCAAAGCAGGAAATAGTCTGGATATTCAATGTCCATACAATGTGCATATTGTGCGTATGTCCAGCACATCACAATGTGTCTCATTTATAGTCAGAAGAAATTAGGTTTGAGTTGCTGGGATGGATGTTGAGAAGGTACATTATGTCTTAGTTCAATGTATCTTGTATACTCTAGGAATTCAAATCTAGTGGACTTCTTTTTACTATGCAACATAAAACACTCACAGACCCTCTCAGTTGAAGTTAGAACAACGAATGTATGCATTTCTATAAAAAGCTGGGTGATTACAAATTACGTTTAACACAGACCGTTTATGAAGTTTATGTTTGTCCAACAACCCTCTGATTTAAACTTACCATCCAAGCTGGTTTCTGAACACAAATTTGCCTTTTTGTCTTTAACTACTTGTGCTCTGTAGCCTCAAGATCCATTGTGTCTTACTTATTTAAACACGTCTCTGATTGAATTAATGGTAAATTGCAGCTCCCTCATTGCTATGTTTAAAGACATGTTTCAGGATTCCACAATGGTTTAAATGGGCTGGGCTCCATAGAGCCAAATTGGATCTGGGTATGTAAATACTCCTTTGATGTTTAATGAGAAACAAAGTTAGCTAATTATAGCAGCTCTGAGAAACATGAGGAGGACAGTGGGAAATGTTTCCATCACTCCCTAGCTCTATAGATTACTGCCTAATTGCCTCAATCGAATCAGGCGGAGACATTAGCCAGAGAGGCAGAGAGTGAGAGAGAAACATGGGGATGGGGCTGATTACACATATCCGTCGGTGGCTCTTTAGATAATCCAACAGAGGACCAGCAAGCCGGCTGCTCTGACTTCGTATGAGACTGTCTGTCTTCTTTAGACAGCACGTCTCCCGTGGCTTGCACCCCTCCCCCTCTGCAGTTTTGAAGGTGAGGATAGCAGGGTACTGTTTTTTCTCCTGCCACGCCAGCCAGCTGCAGAGGTGATTCATGCTCTCATGCGGAAGTTTTTCCAACTATAATTACATGTAATTCTGACACATGTTTATGCCTGATTTTACCAGACAGCTTCTCCACTAATGATAAAGTAGTGCAGAACTTCCGCCTAAACATTTGTTACAAAATTGTTTTTCTCCATTATGATTGTATGTTGTAATTTTAAGTACAAGCCGGAAATGTACTATGGCAGTTTGCCTGTCCTGTTCACAACTATAAAAATAGTTTGTTTTTGTTTTTGTTTTGTTTTTTTTACTTTATACTGAGTATAGCCATGGGGGAGGAAGTTGAAGGGCTCACTTTATTCTGGGAATTCCTTTAATTCCTGTTAATGTTTGTGCTGGGAAAAAAAAACTGTAAATGTGCATCCTGCTAATATTTTGGCAGCAGGGCACAGGGACTAAGAAGTTCCACCGGATCTGTTTCATCCTCAGAGCACAGTGATATTGAGGTCAGCTGTCCAAAATGATCTCATGTAAAGGAATTGGCGAGTCAGCAGGGTCAGAGCAGAACCGCCATGACGACACTTTCTCCACGGTGATAACGCTTGCCCTCCTTTCCCTCCCCTTCACTTCCTTTATATGGGAATGGAAGAGAGGGGCTGGATTGTGTCTGTCCCCTCTAACTGTTTGTAAAACATGAAGTGGCGTCGTGTCCTAACAGAATCACACCTTTGCCGCTCTGACAAGTCAAATCTTAAACTTCAGACTGCATGAATCAACATGAAACCTCTGATCCTGGATGTAATAAAGACGGATCTTTTTCCAGGAAGGATTCTATGGACCACAGCATGAGAGCTGCATGTAGTCGCTCTGTTTTGTGGATCCCAGGCCCTGCAAATTCTTCTTTTACTATTCTGTTGGGAAAGTAGACTCTGTAAACAGCTAATGGCACTCATGCAGGAAGGGCCGGAAGCGCCGGGGTGTCTGTCTCACTTGTCCAGATATTTAGCGTGGCCACGCTGGGTGGGAATCTTTGGAAAGTCACTCAGCTTCTTGTCACTGGATGATGTTTGGGGAGACCTTTAAAAGCAGCTTAAAGTGACTTTTCCGTGTTTGTCTTGCTCCCAGGTCACGTGCTCCCAGGTGTTAGCGGCTTATCTTTGCATTATTCTCTAAAAATCAGCCAAATATGTTCAGCCTCATTCAATTTCTCCCTCTTCCCGTACTTTCTCGTTTTCTCCTGTGTCTCCCCCTCTCTCTCGCTCACGCACACACGTGTTCCCATAATTTATGACTGCCGGGTCCTTGATCAATTGATAGCAGGGAATCCTTTGGTAAATAGAGTTTTAGACACATTGCCAATAGACCTGGGCTATTGATTGGTGTGTAAATTAAAAACTTAATCAGGTCTCTGAGATAAGATTTATCTCCGCTCCAAGCAAATTACAGGGCTGACTTGGAGACATAAAGGCAGGCCAGTTGGTAGTTTAAGCGCCTCCCCTTTGACGATGCCAAGTTTGAACTTGGATCTCCATCCTCCTCCAGTGACACAATGAGCGCCACTCCTCACCAGTAAAGCTGGTGGTTTACCTCATGAAATCCCCTGTAGAATGGACCATGACAACTTTGTTCACACTCACTAGATAAATGTTTTTTTTCTGGTAGTTTAAGCAGGACCAACATAGTAGTTACAATTTTCCAAAATGCCATATAAATCCATGATGTATTTTTAATTAGGTTGATCCAATAGGATGTTGTTTCATTTCTTTATGACTTTGTTCTGTTTTGCAGTTTGTCAATAACCTTTTTTTTTCTGCCCACTCTTTGTCTGTGATAAGGAATGCAAATCATGAAACCTTATGTTTTATTTTTTTCAATTATAATCTCATCTCCTTGAGATCGTTTTACAGCACAGTACATTCACGGACATTCGTACAAGCATATAGTATTGTCCATATTTTATATGTATTAAGACAATCCTTGGGATTGTGCATTGATCAGTTTATGGATTTCCACAGTAAATGCTGAGGGGAGATTTTCTGTCTCAGTTCTTGTTCATTATTAATATTGGGAAATCTGAATTCATTCAAAATGTCTGAGTATAATTTCGGATTAAAACAACAAGTGAAGTTTCAATTCACATCAGGAGCTACAGAGCGGCCGGTATTTCTAGAACATAGATAAGACATCACTAGAGGTACCTCCACAGGTATCTTTGAAGGCCTTAATTAAAACATATACTTTTTACGCTTTGTGATTAAGACCAGAATTAGGTTCCACTCAGGGATTATAGCTCTTCCCATTATCTCTGCCTGTATTTCTCATATACAGAAGCCATAAAAATGACATTGACCCAGAGAAAGATACAGAGAGATAGTGGAAGAGCAAGATGGAGAGCAGATTGTTGAGGAGGTCACAAGTCCATTAGCAGATAACTGTAAATATACATAAATATAATAAAGTGTGCAATACCCCTGAGGGGTGTCATGTTAAAGGAGACTCTGTTAGCATCTTTTTCTGGTTTTGTGATTGGCTAAATAAGTATAGCAGGTCTCCAAAAGTGTGACATAATCCAACTCATGCAATGGCTACATAATAGTGGCCAACGTCTCCCTTTGTCTGCTTGTGGGGGAGGCTGAGAGCATCAGTAATAGGCTTTTTGCCTGATAAGCCCGGAAAATACTCGTTTAGTTAGTAAAAGTGCAGAGGGATCTTGGCCTGATAAACCCGCTGTTTCCTTCTGTAATACCCAACAGCTAAAATCAATAGTTGGGATAATTCTCTTGCTAGTCGCCCAGTCTTATTTATCTGCAGCCTTCTCCAATCCGTGTACATGGGTGTTTTTGTTGGCTGGACTGTGCTTCGGTGTGTATTAATTATATAGGATAAATAACTTAGATATGAATGACTTTGAGCTTTTCTCTTAATTACCATAATCACTGCCCTGATTTTGTAATTGCAATCCACCCTATACCTAACCGATCATTGCCCAACATGATACGTGGCAACCTTTTGTTGTTTTGTTTGCTAAAAGGTTCATATAATGTGGACGAAACTCCTGCCAATCAGCTCAGTCGTTGTCTCTGAGTAGGTACATGTATAAATCTGGTGGGAGGAAGTATCTGTCAGCACTAATTCAATCCTGCATAGAGTCTTGTGCTCTGTCAACACACATGCTCTATGTTCTGACAGAGGTGCTTGATTAGACTTAAAAACACAGCACAGGTAGTTCCTTGAACAAAGCCACAGGATTGAAAGGATCCAACTGGAAGCAAAGAGGATTGTAAAGATTTAGGGGGCAAATGCAATGGGTTGATCTCGTTGATGAGGAATATCATACTCTATTTCACAAGATATCTTTTTTGCAGAGTCCGACTTTTCAGTCGTACTCTCTTCTGTATACTCTTCCTGCCCCATAAAGATCTAACATTATACATAATCAAACCAGAAAATTCGTCACAGCTCTGCTTTTCTGCCTTAGCCAGTGTCCTCGTTTGGCATTGCAGGCTCTTCCAGAGTTAGTTTCTCCATAATCTGTGTGGCCATCTCAGTGCTGCCGTAAAATATGGCCTCAGGTGTTTAGTCGCTGAGGTGGTTAGCCTGCGACACGGTTACCTAAAGTGCAGTGTATTAAAAAGCAGTCAGGGTCCTGGATCACAGTATATCACAAGGGGAGAGGCAGCGATAAGGCGTGCCTACCCTCCAACAGATCAATGAAGGTTACTGACATCATATCACAAAGTGAAAGCAAGTGCTGCACCAGTAGCTATTTATCAGCAGTGGGTCGAACATGAAAGGGAGTTGAAGGGAAGGAGGGGACTTGGCACCACCTCGATGTTGGTGGCTTCAGTGCTGACGCCACCTGTCTGACCAGGCTTCTCTCGTGGACAGCAGTGACTCTCGTTGTCCCATGTGATCTTCATATTCGTTTGAAACGGACATTTCCAAACTCATACTGCTAGTATTTAGGTAACCATAACACATTGCACGCATTGGACTCTGTTCGTAGTTTTCATGAATCGTTTTTGCTGAAACATTATACCGGAATATCAGTGTTTGAAACATCAACATTCTTTGGTGTGATGCCTTCTCTTCATTCCCGTTTCGCTCCATCCTATTGGTCATCACATTATGTGTCTTAAAACCCCCCATTTTCCTTCCGTGTCTGCATTAGTATTGTAATATTGAGCCGCTTGTATGCGAAAATTCACCTTTCCAGGCCCACGCCTAGGAGATCATGCTTACAGGTACTGTATGAGTTCCATTTATCAGCTGCCTGGGGCACAATGTGGAGGATTTCCCCCAATGGGTTAGTGTGTAACTGCTCTGTCAATACATGCTTGTCAAGTCTGGGAGAGTGTGGAGGAAAAAAGGCCCCTTACTCCAACACACTGAAGCCACTTATTGAGCAGCCAATAGCTATTTACCTCTTGACGGTGGCAGGCAGAGAAGGGGGCCCAGCGAGGCAGGAGGAACTCTGTGGCTCACTACACCACCACCAGGATTATGTTGCTGCTGCTGCAGCAGCTTGCTCCATTCGGGGTGAGGAAGCAGAACCAGTGGCTCAGGCAGAGGACAGGGAGGTCTGTGTTTACATGGAGCAGGTTGTTCTCTCCTGGCTCCCGGTCTTTGCAGGTTCTGGCTGTGTGTGCGCGCGCTGCTTGCTGCTGTAAAGCCCTGCTTCCTCTCTGGAATCTCGGTGTTGACAGAGCGCATCTGGGTCCTGGGAGAGCTTCCAGCCTGCTGGTTCCTCACATGTACACATAAAGAGAGAGAGGGAAGGTGGGGCGGGGAGTAAGACAGATAGAGCACAGGCTTCTGTTGAAAATGCTGTGTAAATCTACCTTTTGCTTTGTTCACTAACTGGCCCATGAACCCAATCCTCAGTCTGTTCCCCTCCCTTGTTCGCCACAGGCACCCAAGTGTGGTATTTTTTTATGTTTTTTTTTTTATGAATGGTTGTTTTGTTGGGTGTTTCTTTTATCGTCTCCTGCTTTGATTCAACAAAGACAAAAATGCTGTCAAGGAGGTGTTTGTCTTTTCTCTTCTCACTTTGTTTGGTTAGACCTTCTTGCTCCAGTGAAATATCACCATTTTTGTGGGCCGTGGAGATCCCTTTTGGTGTGTTCTGAGTTGCCGGTCGCCTGTCTGGACTTGTCCCGTACACCTGAGTCAGAGCGATAAGTTAACTCTCTAGGCACTATTTTGGAAGAAAATAAGTTAACCTCAGAAGCTGATGTGTGGCGGATACGCATGCAAAACTTAAATTCCACGCTTTCTTTCGTCAAAAAAGTTTCTTCTCACAGCCGTCAATGTTGTCCAAGCGTATTAAGCTGAAGTGATATGTCAGTTTTGCCCAAAGTAAGCCATACAAGAGAAGAACCGTGAGATGACCCGCTGTTAGAGAACAGCTGTGCAAACAGTGAGGGGGGAGGGGGGGGAGAACAAGAAAAACACATTATATCAACATTTAACAACAGTTGCTCTGTAATCTGGTATTACTTCCACAAGCAAAGGAGGGGCCTGTGTCGGGCCAAAATGAACTTGGATACTGTTGTGGCAGGAGGAAGCCAAGTGCTTTGGAGAGGTTAGCCTAAGATGTGAAGGTCTACACACTCGTCTTAATCCTTGGGGCTTGCGCCTAATCGCTTTTGATGTGCTTGTGAACATGACCTGCTGCAACATTCCAGTCCTGAAGTTTAGAAGACAAGGACTGAGTTCAGCAGAGAGAAGACAGAGTGGAGAGTAGAACAATATCAGTCCTGGTTTTCAGGTCTTACTGGCTGCCAGCCTTGTCAATAGTGCCAGGGGTAAAAGGACTAACCTGCAATCAACTCTGAAAAAATCTTTACGCCTCCGAGCTCTTTCTGTACTGCACTTTTGCGTGTGTGTGTGTGCGCACGTGCACGTCTTTATTGCACGTGCTGTAATGTGTAAACTGGCACTATGTTATGGGAAATTCCAGTGAAAGGGAGAAGTCGAACAGAGAAGGGTCTGTCTTATGGGTTTGTTGTGGGTGGCATCATTGTGCATAATTTCAGCTCACATTGACCCCCATGCATGTTTTGGTTCCAGTCCGTGTAGGATTACGAGACGATGGTACACAGCACTCCTAAAACGAGGATTTTCTTTCTTGTGATTGTTGAGCATGTGGAAGTTTTAGCAGAGGTGGAACATTGTCAAGCAAAGGTTTTAAGTGACTCAGGAAGAATTAGCTGAGACGAGCTTGGCAGCCGTCCAAATTGACACAGCACAAAGATGGGAAGTGAATAAAACCAACAGAGGATCGACATGCGAGAAGAGAAGACATGACGAGGCATCTGCTAGTGGAGCACATGTGCACTTACATGCACACGCACACAAACAGTTGCACACACTCTGATGTAGAAAGTATTTTTTTTTTCTACAAAAGCTGGTACGCTGTTAAATCTTGCCAAAACACTGGTGTAAAGTGCAAGCAGTACACATGCAAGCCTCTTCCTGTTTTGTCCCTGTGTGTGTGTTTATGTGTTTGTGTGTGCCGTAGTGTGGTTCAGGTGCGGTTAATGTTGGCACCAGATCTTCACGCCGGCGGCAATAAACAACAGAGCAGGCAGGAGGCCAGATGCAGCTCCACAAACTTTTAACCTTTCCCTCAGCTAATCCCTCGCCACACTAGTAACTCTTTCTTTTTTTAACTCCTCCTTTCACCTCTCACTCGCTCTCCGTTCTTTATTTCTCCTCCTACTGCCTTCTTTCTTTCTCCCTCACCCCTTTAGTCCCTTTCTCCTTTTAACTGAAGTCAGCCTGCTGACCTCTAAATAAAGGCTGGAACCTCTACAGCTGTTACCAACTTCAAACAGCCAGTGGCTGAGATTGGAGGCTGTGCGGGTGTCAGGGGTAGAAATAATGTGCCTATTAAAACTAACTTAGGACCCTGTTTTCTCTTTAGTCTTGCTGGGCCTGAGATAACCACAACAAACCAGGCTTGATACTTACTTGAGTTCAACCAGAACAGTCTCTGTGAAGCAAGTCCTGCCTGAGCATAAAGTAGGAGATACGACAGAGGCACCGTTGGTATTGAGTCCCCTGCACCTTTGTGACTTCCACACTTTGATACGATCTTTTCATAGCAAAGGGCTGCAACAAAGTCACTGGATTTGGCGCCAGTTGCATCATTTGACTGGACGTCACCTAATCTAACTGCATGCAAAACCACTGAGGCCCCTAAACGATAAAGTGGCGCTTAGTTCTCTATTCACCAATGTTCTTTTTACGGTACTTTTTTTCCTGGCAACCACAGCAAAAACAGACTGAAGGTTTAAAGAAATGACAAGTTCAGCTGGGCACACTAAAGTTTTCAAACAGATAAGTGTGTGTTGCTTCATAATTTTTTTTGTGGTATGTATTTGTGGAAAAATGTTCCAGTTCACAATGAATCATCCACATCAAGACTGTATTAATAGAACTTGTAAAAATGGAAGTTGTCGCCTGTCCAAACACTCTACAATATATTTTTATGATGTAAAAAGTGAGCCAGAGTTGAAATCTAAAGTATCGCGGTTTAAGTCACTCTGTCCGTCTCTGACTAAAGGTTTGTGTGATTTATTGTTGACAAAGATCCAAACAATACCATCAAAATCCATGCTACGAGCACCACTGAAAGTACATGGGTTGCTTTTAGTCGGAATTGTTTTTTGCATCAATTATCTATGTACAAGGTAAATATAAATCTTAATACAAACCAAAGAATGGACTTGTCCAGATATTTACTTCATTAGAAACTTCTTAGTGCAGTGAAAACATTTTGAGAACTTCCAGTAGAAATTATGCCAGAAATGTGAATTGAGAACACGTGCTAGTGTAGTTTACTTACTGCTAAAGTAAAAGCAGGAATCTGAGCACAGCACCAAACCCAACTTAATCATGTTACAGTTTTAGTTCAGCAAACCTACAGGATATGGTAACGACTGGAGTAGCTACTCTTGGCAATAGCGAAAGAGAGTGTATTTCTTTCCATTTTCTGAATGTATTCACTAAGAGATGATGTATCACACTGTGTGAGACACAAGTGTTAAAATAAGCTGGTTAATACTGCAGCTTTGACCTTGTTTTTAAAAAAGCTGAAGTCGTATTGGATTTTGAAGTTTGCGGTGGGTGAGAAACCTTCCACTTTTCCACTTGAAGTTTAGAATTCGGGGGACTTTCTGTCTATTTCCCCCAACTTGTAGCTGGGAAATTTAGACTTCAAAGTGAAAACTAAATGCACAATTACATTCAATCCTTCAAGTAAACATACCAAATACAGCAAACCTATAAAGTCCTTGTAATATACACTTTGTGTTGTGGTACTTGGAAGTGTTTACCGACATCCTGCATGTTCTACTCTAAGCAATTTGAAAATGTCTTTGACTCCCAGAGTTTTAGCTCAACTTGCCTAACTGGGAAACCTTTTCTAGAGGCTAACGTCTAAGGCTTTGATTCACAGAATGGAAAGCAGCATATAAGACAAGATACTATAAAATGAACAATTAAACAATACCAGGTAGTTCTGTTAATCTGCATCGTCTACCCTTGCACTTGTGGAAAATTCTGCTCGAAGCCCATGTCTAATTTCAGTAATGAAATTACCCTTGTGGGCTAAACATTAATCAGTGTAATGTTTCTCTATAGTGAATCACACTCAGTGCTTTGTAGCCTAAATTACGTATTATTAGTCAGTTGTTATAACTTTTGGATTTCAATTAGGTTTGCATATTATGTACTACTTACCTGATCTCAATTGTGTGTATGTTTGCAGAGATAGGGATCGTTTTTATCCCATTACAGGCTCTGGCTTTTAGTAAAAAAATAAATATATGTTGATTCTTTTTCTAAACT
The DNA here is from genome assembly GCF_001443285.1 of Poecilia latipinna. NCBI lineage: Eukaryota > Metazoa > Chordata > Actinopteri > Cyprinodontiformes > Poeciliidae > Poecilia > Poecilia latipinna. The sequence continues at coordinate 908,065 of NW_015112619.1, read as the reverse complement.
TGTACAGGTAAAAAAGGAGCAATGTGCTAAGTTGGAATGGATAGAGGAAAAAAAAACATTCTTATCAGGTTAAGTTGTGTTGAAAGTATGCACAGAATGCATTCCGGCTTGAAGCAGGTGAACGAGCAAATATAGGAATGGGCATAAAATTCCTTGTGTTACACCTGAGAGGCTGGGCAGATGGTGACTGCAAGCTCAGAGAATGCAGAGTCCAAATCTCTGTCGACAAGTTGTGCCTCCTGCCCTGCTCCTCCTGGGGAATGTGTTACTTAATGGGCCACAAAACTGCCTGGAGACCGCAGCTTTCTTATCACTGATATTAGATGACCCCGCAAAAAAACAGAGAAAAAAAAACAGGAACCCATTGCACAAAATAGGATCCTTGCAGAAAACAGGGTAGGCTTTTTATTTCTTTTTTTGTGGACATAGCGATAGAATGGTGGGTAATGTTATCTCGTTCACAGTTACAAGAATCCTACTTGCAGTGTCTAAGGGTTTCGAGTTTCTAATATGTATATAAAGTTTCATTGCACAATGGCTCTTTTGTCTCAAGCAAACTGAACACTCCCCCTCCTTTTTTCCCTCTCTCCTCTTGTAAAAAAAAAGAATGCATTCATGACTTGTGGGGCTTTGAGGACTCAGGTTTCTGCTATCTTTTTGTGCCATGTCGTCACTCGCCCTCGTGAGTCGAAATGTGCATCTTGCACAGACAGGCGCACAGCCAGGGCTGCTTCCAGCCATGGATTAGGGAGAATCCGAGAAACAACGAACTCTTGACAAAACAGCAGCGTGACAGGTAACTGCAGTTGCGCTGTGGAGAGACGAGGCAGACGATAATTACAGAGCTTTTTGTTTTCTGGGCACTCTTCACTGGCTACTTAAGTGCTTGATCTGAAATCTGTGCCTTGTAATTACAGTAGTGGGCCCCATTAGGGCAGAGGTCTTGGTGGGGATTATTCTCCTTCTCTTCTTTCCACGATGCGTGTGTGTGTGAGACACGAAGAAAAAGAAAGACCTCCCTACCTTCTAATGCGTCATGTACAAACCACGGCAGCCAGAGCAGGAGGAGGAGCAGGAATTAGCCTTCCCCTTGTCAGCTTGCCATGTGTGCGCACCAACGTTCACACTTGCTGCTTGATCCCAAGGCCACTTAGATTGCATTATGACCCCATGCTTAGTAAGTCTGCCTCTCTCTTACTCCAGGACCTTAGCATACCCTTTCCTGATGCAGATAGTTGTGCGTTGATTTGTGACAGAGATGTGACGTTGATTGGGATGTGACTTGGCGTGTGTTGCGTCAAGGCCACTTTTTGGCACTCCATCTGTGAAGTTGGGCCGTGGCTGTGGGTGAAGCTGGCCTGAACTCCTCCAGAACTGTGTCACCAGGTTAATGGATGAAGGCCAGGAGATTTACCAATGAAGATCAGCGGATAAACCTTGGTGCAGCCTTGGCACATGACCACGTGAGCAAATAAAGAAGCATGTTGAACATTAAAACAAACGGAGTGGGTCACAAAGCAAGGGGCAAGGGGCAAGCAAATAACTCCAACCTTTTGGCACACAAATGCAGATCTAGCAGGCAACTTTAGACGGATCCTGCCTCTTTAAGCTTCTAATAGTTTCTTAAGCACTGGCTTTAGTGCATGTTAAACCAGGATTACCCAATCAATTATGGTGAAGACAAACAAGGATTACTTAAAACAGTACATTTTTCATGCTAAGAGACCAAAAGCAGGTTAATTGGAAGGAGCAGCACTGCTGTTGATGGGAAGAGCGCTCAGGATGAGGCCATTCAGGAGGAATTCCCATATACAGTATATATATATATATATATATATATATATATATATATATATATATAGTTTTTTTTTGTTGCTATAAGCATCATGTGATGAGCAGCAGCTTTTGGGAGGGCGTGGAGTTGATCGGCCCCCCAGCTCACACGTTCGCCCTTTCTCCGAACTCTTCCTTTGTTTACATTTTAATCACAATCGACAGCTGTAACCTTCTTCACAATACCCAGCAAGTAAGGGCATATATAGTTGCCAAACCAGATTCATGCATTCATGTGTGACTCTGTTTACATATTTGGTTCTCTCTAAGCTACCACGCACCCTTTAAATACAGGAACGTACAACCTTGGAAGCTTGCGATTTGTGATAGCGCTGTCAGTGTGACGACACATCCAGCTCACGGAGATACTTTGTGCAAAGTGCTTGTTTTATCAAAATGAGATGTGATGGCATTTTAGCAGTACAGTTTAAAAAACACAGAAGGAATCATTTTTCTTTTATTGTCTTCACGAGGAGAGTAAATGTTTCATAAGTTACGTACTTAGTGAATATTATTTCAGTGAAGTTTTGACTATTCAATATGCTGTTTTTTTGTGTTTTTTTTGTCTAATTTTAAGATGGTCCAAATGCCAAAAAAAGCTGTGAGTTTGTGTTTTTACAAATATAATAGTATTTTAATAATTATCAAACTGTGCTTTAATGAATGTGTGTATAAGTATTCGATTTAAATTTGACAGATGTTTAGATTTTAAAGAACAAATGGCCAAGTTTGGTCCATATTCATTAAAGACTGTGAAATAAACTTTGCAGCAAATAGCAACTTTAAAGTCCTTTCCAGCTGATGGTTAGTTATTGCCCAAAGTTCAGCTTTTCAAACTATTTAAAACATGCAGGGGGCTTCATTAAGGCCTATGTGTTGTTGACTAAAGTGACAAGTCTTTAGGTGATTTTTTTAACACGCTCTCTACTTTAAAACACTCCCTTTCTTATCTGGGACTAATAACATTTGTTTATATTTGCATCATCAGGTGAAGTCCAACGACGTCAGCTTTTTGAGAAAGACTTTGCTTGAATATTAAAGTTGCAAAGTATTGATATTGTGGAATCCCATACCAATCTTGCCTCTTATAAAGTGTTTGTCTAAAAGACTGCAGCCAGCAGAAAGAAGCAAGCTTGGCGACACATAATGCAATTTAATTGGTTAAAATCCCACCTTAACCTCTGCACATATTTATCATCAGTGATCTCAGAAATTTCCGTTCAGTGACTTAGTTCATCTTTTTCTTTCTTGCTATCACACAAATGCATACATAAACATCCCTCATTCAGTATTCCTCTTGCTGTCAGTCAGTGCTGAGCTACTTGTGACTAACAGCCCTCATCCTTATAAAAGGTCATCACGCTCCTTGGAAAGAAAGAGTCAGCTGTCTTTGTGGAAAGCAACTTTTCCTACAGTATTCGATGTATCTGTCAGTCAGTCATCTCCAAAAAGACATTGTCTTGCAGGTTGCATTTGTGGCATACGCCCTTGTGGTTCTCGTCTTTTTTCCTCTCCTTTCTTGTTTTACAACCAAAGCTGAACGGGGAACAACGTCAAAGATGTGCCCTCCTTCCAAAAATGATATTCCCAGCCCATTTTGAAATGAATCTTACTTAATTAAGAAGCAATGAGAGTCAACCGACAGCATTCATTAATTAGCCAGAGCAAGCTGCTGTAACCAGATCCACTGCATTAATGACAACAGACCTGTGAAAAGCATCATTGTTCTCTGGATAATTGTCCTTTTAGTTAACGTGGCCCAGGAAAGCTCTCCTTGTTAAAGAAGCTGGCTGGGACCAAGGACAGCCGGAGGCAGGGAGGGGACTGAGACTGACACTGGCCCAGTGCCCAATGTGTGACAAGCCCACTTGTGTACCCTATGCTGAAATCCTTTTGGCATGCACTGGAATTAGCAGTCCCCAGGGTGTGGCACCAGGGGGTTGGTCATTAATTATATACCCTGAATCTTAACGAATGAGTAGCAATCAATAAAATAAAGGAGATGCATGCAAATAAGATGCTGATTATACTGCCTAATGACATGACATGCTGTTGAGATGAAGGGAAAATAGGAGGGAGAATAGAAAAGGAAGCAGGCAGCGATGGAGAAGAGGTTTGGCAACAAGTCTGTGTTTCATTAGCTTGTTGGATGTAATTTTTGATCTCATCATTTAAGTTTTATGTTCGTCTTTGAGACAGAGTGTCAGCCAGGGAGCAGAGTGAGACCTAAGAATTGGTTTTACTGGAATTTGTTGAAGCTCCTAGGAAGCTGAAGGGATGTTAGTAGCACCACTAAGCGACTGATAAAGGTGACAAGGGAAAGAAGATGTTAGTTAACGTGCTTGAAACTCTTGACTCTTCACTGAATCTAAAAGGCCAGCTGGAGTTGTTGGAAACCTTATACCTGCCTTTAAGCTGAGAGGGAGGCCAGCCAAGAATTAATCACTACCTCATCCTACTTGTCACCAAGGATACTGTCTACCTCCATTCGTGGCAAGCATGAGCGGGCAAGAAGGAAAGACAGAGAGGGGAGGGGAAAAACAATTCTGATGGTGTTTGTCACAAAAGAAGCTCAACACAATCATGGAGAAAGTACTATCCTCCAATAAACATTTTAGTTTGTGCGATAGATGTATAGAACATTTACCTGCATCACTACAAAAATATATGCGATCCATACAGGGGAAACTTCATGTGCTTTTCAAAACGCTCACATTGGATGCTGTATGAAAAGTTGCACCGTGTTATGTCATTGGATAATCAGAGTCAGATGTAAAGTTAGCAGTCATTACCAGAGAAAAGCATATTTGACCACTTCATTGTTATTACTTAGCTTTTCCAGTTGGTATAAATATCATGTAACAAACTTTGACATTTATGGTTTTTCTGTCATGGACTTTCAGTTTCCCTTGGAACAGTGCAATTCGAGCCTTTGCCAGTTCAATAGGCCAGGACAGTCCAAGGAGAGGACAGGGAACAGGTGGTGACCCTGCACAATCTGGGAGTATATTATTGACCAGGGTCCAGCACCCAGATTGATTACTTTATTGTATTGCCATGAACCTCACCGGCCAGAAACCTCGGCTTGACCCTGACTGGACAGAGCATCACACTGACCCTCACCTTAACTAAAGAGTTATGTGGCTTTGACCCGCTTCCTAATGGGGAGGTCTTGACCCGTTCATGAACTGGCCTCAGTAAACAGTTGAAATGGGCCCACTGCTCTCCCGCCACCTTTGTGTCATCACAGGTAATTTAGAGGCTCGAAGGTTGGACCGAAGGTACGGTCTCATTGGGGGATATCTTGTTTTTTTGTTTTTTTTTGTTTGCTTTTTTGTATTCTCACATTAAACCTTCTTCTGACGCAACTCGGCTTGTTGTGTGAGCAAGCGGGAGAGAGCAAAGCAAAACAGTGTTGATCTTTACCACATCGTACCATAACTCTTGGAAAACCATCTGTTGCGAGCTAATATTTGGTTTTCCAGCTTATGGTAAATCGATAAAAGTCACAGCAAACAGAATTATAGCGCAGAATTGTAAAAGATGTATTGTAATATTCATGATAAAAAGTCCAGATTAAATTGTTTTTATTGATTGTCTGCTTTCCAAACTTTCACAGCGATATTGGAATTTAGCTGTGCCTTGTGTGGTGCAGCTGCTTTCTGGGCTGGATGCCATTTAGATGAACCTCATGCCCTGCGTGAACAGGGTGAGACAACAGGCAACACTGGGGAAGCAGCTTTTACTCTAGTGGAGGCTGTTTCCTCTACCATCATTTCCTACTTCCATTTAGCTGACAGACAGAATATCTGTCAGGCAGGTTTTTCCTGTGCTTTACATGCTTTTTCTACTTGTCAGCTGCAGCTTTTCACCAGAAATAAACAAGCGGTACACTTAGTAAGCTGGGTAAACAGTTGACTCTGAAATGCCTCTCCTTCCACCTCCTTCCTTGCCGTCTCTGTTCATGTGTTGCTCTTGTTTAATTTGTTCGTTTCTTCAGTTGAAGTTCCCCCAGATTACCATCAAAAGGTGCATGGCGTGGAAAGGATGCGCGAATGTTTGACTGTGGCAGTCTTATTTTTAACAATGCATGATGCATCCCTGAACAACTACAAGAACAACTTCCCACTTTAATTCTCGTCGCAATTTTTAGCAGTTTCCCCTCTCCCCACCAAATAAATTGGAGGCTTTGCTGCCGAGTTGATCTGCTCAGTCTTTGAAGTGGATCTTAACGCCCTGTTTCAAGTAGGATGTGAAGCTTGCTTCTCTATTGTGAAAACCTCCGTGCATGACTGAGATCATTGTCGAGGGAACTTTCTTACTGCATTACTTGCAGTACTTTTCAAGGAGTAAATATTTGCCTTTGGCTCTTTATTTTTTTTCTTTCTTTTTTTAGGATTATTCTCTGTTGCTCATAATTAATGCCGCAGAACGCACAACCTTAAACCAAAAGATTAGATATTGCAGAAAATGTAGGGAGTGTCGTTTATGAGAGTGCCTTGATTGCCTCCTCCAAAAGGGGAACACATGACTGCACTTACACAACTGCTCAATAATAACTGATAATAACAGGGTGATTGCCTGGACAAACAGATGTTCTGCTAAATACATTCTTCGTCAAAGGGTGTATTTGAACACATGTTTCTCTGGTCCTGTTTGTTGCTTAAAAAGGTTTTAACCAATCAATTCAGCAAGCGGTCGTGTTGTCGACATTACGCAGCTTTCATCGCAGCGGCATTTCTGATGCTTCGGCAAAAAGCACTTGCGCTCCATCACCCACCTTTCTTTAACGCTGTCCCAATTAACACTCAGCCCCCATTACATTGATTGGGAGAGGTGTGTTATTGGTTTGGTGGACCATGAACACATTGATCACATTGACCCACCACATGAACCATGAGAAAATGTTGAGCTGCAGATTTCATATAGCACAGAATTACCATTGAACATGAAGTTGTAGCACCATGTGTGTGCTTGATACTTTGTGTAGATGAGATGTACAGAGGGAAAAATACTGTGAATTTGTCCATTTTTGTCCTGTCTATATATATTTTACTAATGGATATGTACATGAAATTCACATGGTAACAAGTAATCCACACAAAACTCAATCAATCAGGTTATTTGTAGAAAAGTTGAATAACACATGGAATCAGTATTGAGCACATGAAGAAAAGGCCAAAAAATATAAAATAAAGGCACTAAAGCCTTTAAACCTGCTGAAACCTGCTAGTATTTAGAAAACAACTCTACTCCTTATCAGTGCCAATTTATATCTGTCTGTTTGGTCCTAATTTATGGCTTATAATAAAAATGTTTTCTCATTGCCAGGGTGTCATACAAGGAGAATGCCATGATCAGTAAAAACAAAGACCTCTTTCAAAACCTCAACTTTCTTGCTGTTAAACCTGCTTATAGGATTGGTTTACACATTTCTAAACTTCTTAAAGTTATTGAGGCCTTATTCTGGAAATGGATAGAACATCATGTCATCATAAATCTGCCTCAACTAGCTGCTCCTCGCAAGGTTTCTCCCAAAGGAGTCAAGAACGTAATCGGAACAATTTAAAGAGACCTGGACCATTCACAGGGAGATTTCAAAGGACAGCAAGTACTGTTCTTCCATAAAAACAATAAGCAGTGCATTCATCTGCCATAGACTGTGTGCATGCTCAATGAGAGAGACTCCACTGGTGATGAAAATGTATGTTGAAGTGTCTGTTTAAGGTTTGGTGGAAATTATTGGGACAAATTAAGGAAATAGCGGAAGAAAATGAAATGGAGGTGGGAGCATCATAGAACATTTTCTCCCACCTTATTAGTTATTACTATAAAAACTTGTATGTTTTTTTTTTATATTATTTTCATAATTTATTTGTATGTGTGAATGGCTTTTCTTATTACCTACTGCTGCTGGTGTGAATTTCGCATCCACAGGACTATAACTGACAAGTTTAATACCTATTTTTCCCCCTCTGTATGTATTTTCCTTTTCACTCTGGGTGTGGTTGTCCTGTTTTCAGATTTCAGGTCATTGGCTTTTATGTGGTTTTTACAAAACTAATAGGCCCATGTCACGCCTAAAATATATTCTTTGGGGGGTGCTTTGCCATTAAAACATTGCTTCCCCTCTGCAAATAATCCCCGTGCAGTCCCCTGTAACCCAAAGCACACACCCCTGTAGCCAGGCGAAAGGGCACAGCACTGCCCCACCTCAAGCAGACGCACCTGGCATCTGCCAGTCCATTCCAATTACTTCTCCCCAATTACAGGTTATGAACCAATTAGTCTTCCTATCGTCTTACACTGTCCCTATCGTTCTCTGTTCTCACAGATCAAAAATAGGGGCGTCTCTCAGACATGGGGCAGAGAATCTTATTATGCGGGACATGACTGATCTAAGCGACTTGGTGTTCAGCACAGTTTGAGTAAAATTACAGTGTTCTTATGTTACTATGCTATGTCTGCGTGAGTGTGTTTGTGTGTGTGTGTGCGTTGAAGATATAATTGTGACATGTAAATACCTCATCCAGAACAGCTGTCTGGAGGCATTTGCCTTAGCAAACTCCAACATGCACATGCATTGTAAGGAACACATTCCAGGGACAGTTATAGCTGTCAGCTTGTAATTTGTAGTAGCACTCAACTTGAACTTTCAGGGTGAGCCAGTTGGCCCTGGTGTAATTCTCACCTCCTTGCTGACATGTTTTTTTGTGTGTGTGAATGTTAAAAGAGGTGAGCACAAAATGTGGACAAGCAAGTTTGCTCATGCTCACATGAATGAATGCGTTTTTTTTCCCCCCGCATTGTTCTTTCATTTTTATGCCCCGTTTCTATTTTTGTGTTTCGTGTCATGTGTCTCATGTACAAAAGTCTAAATCCTCACTCCTGTTCCTCATTTCCCGTTTTTTAGTTGGCTGATGTGAAGAACAACAACTTATAAACAGCACTCTAGCATACAGTGCCTTATAAAAACTCATTCCCCTCAATGTTTTCTGCATTTTGTTATGTGATAACCCACAGACTTGATGGATCAACACAAAGTAGCGCATTTTTGTGACGTGACAAAAACATGTTATTTATTAACGTTAAAAGTCTGTAAAGTTGGTATTTAGCCCCTCTTAGTAAATATTTTTGCAACAATTACAGCTGTAAGGCTTTTGGGATTTGTCTCTACCAGCTTTGTACATCTAAAGAATAATATGTATGCCTTTGTTCTTTACAAAATAACATAGTCTCAGTCAGTTTGGTTACAGAACATCTGTTAATGTTCATTTTCAACTCTTGCCACAGATTCTCAATTGGATCAAGGTCTCAACTTTGAGTAGGCCATTAAAAACCCCTTTTACAAAACACTTACGGTGGGATTAAGGCATCTTTTTTGCCATCTCCATGTATTTTTTGAAGGGACCAATATGGCGAGAGTGGAGAAGTCAGCCCAACTCTATTACGTTTTTGGCTTGGCTTTAGTCACAGGCCCAAATCTGACTTTTATAGAGGGAAAGCTGGCTTCACAGTTTGAGGGAGTGATATAGTGATGATGTATGGCTTGTGTGATCAGAAAGCAACAGGATTTTAAAATGTAAACAAGACTCAGAAATAATGTCCAAAGAGAAGAGTAAGAAAGTGAGATAAATAATTTAGACTTGTCTTCATGATTCTATTTCCTCACTTTTGCAGAAATGATATTACCTGTTAAATTTCACTTTTTTCTATTTTCAGTGATTAGGTAATGCAGTTGTATTTTTGTTTCTTATCAGATTTATGGTGGATGAATGCAAATACACACCATCCATTTCTAGTTTTAAGCTTGTAAAACATTTTAAAATGTATAATTTTTCTTCCACTTCACTCGTACCCTACTTTGGGTTGGTCTATCTCATAAAATCCTATTAGAGTACATTAAAGTTTGTGTCTGTAATGTGACATAATGTGAAAAAGTTTCAGGAGTATAAATACATTTTTCATGCACTGTATGTAGTAATTATTTCTGAACAACCACTTGTCATTTGTGATCTCACAGCTTTCTCTTTCTTCCAGTATTGTACCTCATCACAGTGTTAGATTTTGTTTGTCTTAGTTGTCACAATGGTCTTTAAAGTCAAAGCAGTTGTATCATTAATTCCTTAAACAAATGTCTGCCAAAGTCAACAGGATGCCTAGTAAGACTGGCTTCTTTTATTCTCAGATAGGAAAACACGTCATGTATTATTTTATCTTACTGATATGTACACTGATATTAATGTGCTTTCTGCTTTGTGTTGTTCCAATGATGACTTATTTCTGCGTCTTGGTCTCTAAGCCATCTTGCAATCTCTGTGAATGCGCATTACACACAGGGAAGTCTTTAGCCTGTTCATTCTGTCTATTTAGTCTGAAAATTTCCATGCTAGGACCCATTTCACTGTGCCACTCTTCTCCCTATTGCAGTGCAATACACAGAAGTGTAGGCTGAAACGATATGTAGTACAGTTGTGCGGTAGCATACTTTGCTTGTGGCTCTATGAGAAACCCTCTATTGCTGGCTGGAGCACTATGATCCTCGGGCTAATTACTCAACAGTGTAAACAATAATATTGCAGGTTGTAGTCGGTGTAATAACACCGTAGGTTTGTTTGAATGTAGTCATTTGTACTGTCCCTCAGTTCAGTCTTGTCTCAGTGTTTTATTTTTTTCAAACTGCGCCTTTTGCACCGAATCCAAATTACAAAATAACTTTTCTTGTGCCGAATATCTCATTCTGGAGAGTACGCTGAAGAAGTTAAGGGAGGTTTCTGCTAGTCTGATTTGCTCACACATGCATGCATTCAAGTTGACGGAAACTTCAGAGTGCCCGGGCGCAAAAAGATGTGTGCCTGTCCTCTAAGGAATGTGTGGGTTCTCTTGCAGCAATTGACCCTCAGACCCTTGGCTCACGTGACTGAAATTCCATTCACATACACACACAGACTGCATAGACACAACACTCAGACCCTCGGATGCTTTTATCTCCCTGCTCAGAAATAGAAGCTGCACCTCTTGAAAATACTGCAATAACACCCACAAGCCTTTCACAGCTCACTAATAAGAAAACATGCAGTCAAATGCCAGTAAACAATACAAATTTAAAAGGGAAGGGGCTACGTTTGATCCCTCAACACGAGGGTTTTGCCATGAAAACTATGGAAGACTGGGGCTTCTGTGCTCTGCAGCTTAGCCTTGGTTTGGCTACAGTTTGTTCAGCAGGCTTCCCAGCTGGGGCCCAGATGTGTCAGCCATGTCATGCAGAGCTGCGAGGCACAAGATAAGAGGCCGATGGTAGGCCTGCTCCCTGGTCTCGGGTCTGTTTCGGAGCGGTTCAACCCGATGTTGCGGTCGGCGCGATGTGAACTTTGACAGCCTATGTCATGCTTAATGCCTCACTTCCCAAATACAGCTCACTAGGGCTGATTTATATCTACCAGGTGTTACGGCGTGTAAGCAACTCGAGGATGAGAGGAGGCATGTGGCCTTTTCATTAAAGCAGACGAACAAGGGCTGCAGTGTGTGCGCAGCAGAGACGGTGGGACAGCAGGCTGGTCTTTCTCAAATATAGCTCCACGCCACTGTCACAACACTCAGACCCAGCTGGGAGAGGAGAGGAAGAAAAGGAACTTATTAACACACTCCGCAACTCTCAAAATATCCCCTTCGGATTTTGCCTCTCCCTTGCTCTTGTTTGGCACTGGTGTTGTACTCCCTTTAAAAGAGATGTCAATGTTTTCTTTATCTTCTTCTTCTTTTGTGTGTGTATGCTTGAGCGTAAAATGCCTTCGTGCCAAAGTTTAATGCGAGGCCCATCCTCACCAGAACTTAATGTTTGCTTGCACCACAGATTCAAGCACCTTGTAACCATAGAGAGAGAGAGAGAGATGCAGTTTGCCTGGAATGCATTAACTGTCCTCACCTTCGTTTTCATTACGAGTAACCTTTTTCTGTTGTGAAATCTGACAACAGCCTCAGCTCTCCCCGTGCCTCAGATTCAGTGTTTATGAACACATAGGCGTAATAAAGTGAAAAGTGCAGCCTTTTAATCACATTTTCCTGTGTGTTCCTGACAGCAGCAGTGCTTCTCTTCACACAAGGGTATCTGTGCACTATGGTCTGCTTTGTCAGTGCTCAGCTTTGCTACAGAAATCCTGTTTGATGTTTCTTACACACTTCAGAGTCAAGTGCTGAGGTGTCTTTCAGCATTGCCCTCCAGGCCACCTTGTTATACACTTAACAAGTTGTTTTTCCTTTGTTTTCCTTCCCCTTTCCACTGTTGACTGTTCCTCATCCCAGCTTTGCTCTGAAGGAATTTGATTTACCTTCCAACGTTTGCCTTGGAATCCTTCCTTGTAAACTGTACGGCAAGCCCTGTCCTCCTTTTAGGATGACGATTGCGTCAAAAGCTGATTTATGAGTACAGAGTTTACAAAACCGCCGGTATGAAGATCACACATGTCTCATGCAATAAAATCTTGTCTGTTTATCTTCTGTTAAACAACAAAAAAAATATTCAATGATATTCAATTCAGAGTTTATGCTGTTGTGTAGAATTTTGTACCTAAGTTCTGCGACAGTTTTGCATTAATCGTGTGCTGTTTTGAGTAGATAATGAATGAAGTGGCTTAAGTAGAGCACTCACTCAGGAAATGTGTCCCTGTTTGACACAACATTGGCTTTCTATGAGAAGTCAGTGGCTTTAGTCATCCAATATCGTTTTAGCAGACCTTAGTTTTGTCTGTTATATGTGCATTTATATATTTTTCACCTTTGTGTCATGTTATACTCACAGAACGTAAGGCTTTTATTTAGTTGACCATAATATATTGTAAAGTGGCTTTCAACCTTATTTTTTTTTTTTTACACAGCATTGTTATTACCCTTATTGCCCTGTTGCCCTAGAAAATCTAACACACTATATATATATATATATACACACACACTTTTCCCTGGGTAACAGTGAAACACATTAGTGGCAGCATCGTGTTGCATATGCAGACCTAAATCCAGTTCAGAACTTGTCGAGACGTAAAAATGATCTTTTATAGATCTTCACCGTCCCATCTGACTGAGCTTGAACTATTTAGCAAATAAATTAGTACAAATTTGAAATGCGCAAAGCTCATGTTCATTTTCTAGCAACCCATATGAACTACTTTGTGACGGTGTGACCATAAAAACCCACAATAATTCATTAAAACTTTGTAAACGTGACAAAACGCAAACAGGCTTAACGGGTACGGATACTTTTGCCAGGCATTGTCAAAGTTCACATCGTATCATATTTCTCCTGTGTGTTTTATCCATTTGCAGTCACGATATGTAATTTCTCTTACATAAGATAAATAATCGTTCCTAGGATGGACATTTTTAAAGTTGAGCAGAGGAAGGAGGCAGAGGCAAACATTTCCCACCGAGGTTTATTGTTTGAAACAGGAGCAGTCCTTTCCCAGGATAAGGGCCTCTTCAAGGCAGAGGGGAATTTGGACCAGCCTTGATATTACAAAAAAAGAATCTGTGCAGCAGAAAGAGTTTTGCTTTTCCTTTTTAAGTCTTTGTCATTAATGACTTTAGCAAATGTGAAGTGGAGAGTGAACGGTTTAGCTGAACAAGGTCTTTAAAGCAACCCTCTAATTATTTATCCAGGATATCCTACTCTAGAATTAGACTTTCATGTTTTTTTTTTGTTTTTTTTTTCTGCAGCAAAATAATTTCCACAGAATGGTTTCACTGGGACACTCTAATCTATGCTTTATGTGCATGTGTGTCATTGGTGTGTGTGTGTGCGTGTGCGTGTGTGTGTGTCTGGATATGTGCTCACTCACATGATATGGTATATCCCCACACAAGCTTATGTGGATCGGACTGCGCTGCTCCTCAGTAAGAGGTGCGTAAAAGAGATAGTGAGTTTCCATTTTCCACACATAACACTGCATGACTCCCCTCCTCGCTCCTCTCACTCCAGAACGCTTTCACCCACATTACTCAGGTTTCCTGGTCATTTGGCCTTCACATGCCTTCTAAAAGGGATCTTATCACTCTACTCAGGTTTGCACACTTAACCGAACACTGCCCCTAACTCTCTGACTTTCTGTCTGATCTAACTCGCTCCTCGTACTCCGGCGGTGTGTGCCAGCTCAGCCTGCTAAATGCTGATGTTTATGTCGCACAGCATATGTGATTTTATTTTTACTTATGTTTTGAGTTCTCGCAGAAATTACATGCTTTCTTTCCCGGTCACTTTGCATGTCTTTGTTCGAAAAAAACAAACAAACAACAACAACAACAACAAAAAAAATAAAAAATTGTTGCGCTTTTGTTTCTGCCCCTTTAAGAAGCCCCACAAGTGGATATTTGCCTAATTCCAGGTGCCTGTGAAGCCTGTGTTTTTCCAGGTGCAGGACTGGGTCATTACTAAGGTATTTGTTTTCCAGATTGCACAGTAACGCTTAGCATTATAGACATGTCATCCATGTCCCCATTCTGTCTGTCGGGGCATGATTTCCACAAACAGCCCATGTTCTCCCTTTAATGTAGAGGGGCCGCTTGTAATTCTTTAGAAACATTTTCAGAAGGCTGAGATTGTTCCTTGGTTCATGGTAGGGGATTTGAAGGGTCCCTCTTCTCCCCTTTTTTGTTGTTTTGTACTCCGTATGCTAAACCGTTTCATCGATACATAAAAAATGTAGAGGCGATGGTAATGACGTCTTCCTGTTCACCCCAGTCTCTCAAGTTTTTTTTTTTTTGGGTGACAAGGCAGTAAAGGAGAGCAGTGAGATGTCCGTGTGGTGCTGGGATTCAGATGAAGCCACAGCGGACGGGCAGCTTGAAAGACCCTCTAAAACATTTACATAAAGCCTTACAATTGTGATAATAAACCATTTTATCACTAGGCTCTGAATCAATATTGTGGCTTCTTAAGGTTTAATATTTCAATGGTATTGATCATCTTAACAACTGTGTTTGTGGTTGCCTTGCCTAAGCTGATGCGCTGCCGAACAGTGTGTATGTGCTCCTGTACGGTTGTTAATATGGTTGCTCTTTATCGGCTGTTCTCAATTTTGTGTTTTCCAACAATGACTCAAACGAGTTTCCCCGCCTCTGAAAACAGGATGGTGGATTACTTGAACTTGATTAGCTGCTTCTCTGCACGATATTCTGTCCATGGTCTACAACGACACCCCCAACCGTCACTCGGTTTCAACTCCCCCCAAAAAAAAAATAAATAAATAAATAAAAGAATGAAATTAACTGTGTGCAAACACGGGCACCCTGAAAGCACTGTAGTTTGCAGATTTCACTTCCATCCTCTCCAGAGAGAACGTCTGCTTCCCGCATTTATAAATAGCGGCAGATCTGATAATTAGTAGAAACGAAGGACCTGGGGCTCCAAGAATTTGATCAGCACATTTTCCCCTTGTCTGTGACCTTTCACTGGACATGTATCTTTGGCTTCCCGGCTTTGTGTCTAGCGCCATATCTCAATCTAATCTTACATCTTCCTTTCCTTTTTATTTGCAGACACGCAGAACCCAGCAGTACACATTTCGCTTTTAGAAGATTTTTTTTTTTTTTTTTAAATTCAGAGGAATCCCAAAGAATTAAAGATTAGCTCCTGAAAGATAAAGGCACAGAGCACGACTTTCCTCTCAGCCTTACTGGATTCCGCTCTGTGAGAAAGTCAGAGGTCCGTGCTAAAGGATGTGAAGCTCCATGTCAAACCGTTTCAAATCACTCAACACCCATGTCTGTTGGTCTAAAATTGAGCCGAAATGGAGGATGTGTATCTAACCAATCTGATGAGTATTTGAAAATCTCTCCCACTCTATCTTGCAATTTTACAGCCGCCCCACTGTGTGTGGATGTCAACCAGTGCACTGTGCATGGGGTTGCCTGGGGGTGAACATTAGTTTGTGCCCAATAGCCCTTCTCTGATTTTACATCAATATCGTAATTTCAAGGATAATTTATGCGCTTATAAATTACAAAGCTTTCTAAGCAAACCACATGAGACACAGGAGAAAAATAACAGTGCAATCTTTATGAATGGAAAGTGGTAAGAAGATGCCTTTGTAGAATCTCCTTGTAAGTTTTTCTGCCTTTTTTTTTTCAAATACATAAGTGTTAAAAAAAATGGAAAGTTTTGCTGTGATTTACTGACATTTTTACCCCAGACAGTCGTAAGAATTCATAAGGAGTATATGCTTTTTGCCTGCTCTTGTTTCATTTCTTTTCCTGTATGAGCGGTTTTCATATTTGTTCTTGAAGTGCACCAGAACACTGCAACCCCCTCTCCCTGTTTGCTAATTGGTGGGAGACTGGGAGCTTCCTGCTGTGCGTTCACAGCTTCTCTCTTTGCTTTGCCACCCCACCAGGTCTTTCACCATCGCTCTGCAGAACCCAGTAATTAACCCTCAGCTAATTAACTACTTCTAATTACACCAGCGCGCTGTTTCCATCACACCTTGGGAAGCCGGACGAACTCTGACGCAGCATCAGTCTTTTCTTCAGTTTGACTCAAACCTGCCTCTATCACTGAATGCCACCACCTTGTTCAGCTCAGATTTTACTGCTTTGGTCTCTTATGTAACTTTTTCCTTTTTTTTTTTTTTTTTTGTTTTTTTTTCCATTTCCATTTGCAGTATTGAATGGATTTGCACAAATGCGACAGAGTTGTGCAAAGGGTAAAAATTAATTTTGCAGATTCTTCTTCAGGGCCATTGATTTTGTGCAACAAGTACATTTATTTTTCAAATTCCTACCGAAATTGAGAGATGTTGAAGTACATTTAGTCTGGTTAAACTGAGTTAATACTTTATATTTTGTTTAAAACACACTAGCTACCAACAAGCGTGACGGTGAACTACATGCCTCGATTCAGACGTACTTGAGAAATTTTCCCAGACGTGCCAGGGAAGAGCCTCCTGCACATACACTCTCTGCTGTAAACACACATGACTGTTCCTCCATGCCTCAGACTCGACACAGCGCTAGCTATTTCTGTTTCACAGACTGATAGCTCCCACTGAACATCATTGATTTTACGGGAAGCCCTGTTTACAGGCTGAGTGCCATCGACCTGAGGTGACTTTTTACCTCCTGCAGTTAGAGCATCCTTATGTCTGCATTAGTGGAAGAAAAGGCTGCGCATTTACAAAACACAATTAACAGCACCGTGTGGATGAGCAGTTGTCACAATTACAATTTTGGGGGAAAAGAGAAAAAGAACTGCTAACATATTTTAGTCATGTTTTGTAATATTTGTAGTAATTTTATTTTATTTTATTTTTTTGATCTATTGCTCTTAAAGTGACTTGGTGAAACACTGTATTCTCTTCTTGATTGGTATTTTTCAGTAAAATATTTGCCTGTTTGATATTTTATCCTATTTGAATGTTACAGTTATTCATTTCATGGATACATTTCTTCCTTTCTTTCTTTTTTTTTTAAACTTTAGTCTGGCGAGTTATTAAGATTTCTTTCTTAATGAGTTGATTCAGCAAATAATTTTGGCAGGGCACATAAATCCTAGTGCAACACATTTACATTTCCCTCACTGTTAGAGTGCTGTGTTGAAGCAAGGATTCACTAAGCTAACGTTAAAGTGAATGCATGCCTTTATTGGTGATTAAGTGGAACAAACCTGGGAGATAAACCCAGGCTTCTCTCTGCCCGAGGACTACAATGGTTCCCTCGTCAATGAGCATGTCCCTGGTGCAACATCAAAAGCCTTCCCCTGCTTTATCAATAAGAATCCTTCCTTCCCACATCTTCCTGTAACTTGCTTAGCGTTCACGCCATTGATTTTTCAATAAGCGCCCCTTACCCTGCGGTGGCTGGCCTGGCTCTGTGATGGCTCAGAGACTAGACACAGACAAGCTACATCACTGAGGAACAGTTGAGAATCAGATCTGCTGTATCGTTAGTGGTCCTTGAGGCATATTAAGTAGCTCTGTCTTTTCCGTTTCAAACAGGAGGTCTCTCATTGCTGACGTATATTTGGATAGAAGGTTTGGTCTCTGTCCTACCTATAATTTTTGCATTGTGTGTGAGAGCTTATTCTCTCAGGACCCCCTAGAAAACAGTGGTACTCTGGAGGCACTAACAAGGCTTCAAAGCAAGTCATCAGCCGTGCTTATAATCAAATGGTTCCTTGGCCTTAAATGCTTACCCTGCATGGTAAATCACGCCAAATGAAAAGACCTGCAACTTAGATCTAACTAACTAAAACAACCAAATGACATCCAAATTGTGGCGTTGCTCATAAGATCAGAAGCTGATTTAAAAAGAGATTAAAGCGTTTCCTGTTATTACTCAGAGGTTGTGGAATAATGTCTTTTTTTCATGAGAAGAAGAAAGCAAAACAATTCTGGCAAGTGTCTTTGAAGGAAGGTGGCACTAGAGGGTGATTTCTACTGTCTGGCACACTCCCTTTTAGATCAGCTTAGGAATCCAGCCTTTTCTTCCTTGTGATTATCTCATATTGTCAGCTAAAGCTTGTTTTGGCTGCACACAGCCTGCTTATTGTGAACTTAGCGGGCCCACATTTAGAACTACAATGCAACCCAGGCTGCAGGGGCCATGACTTAATCACTTGTTGTGCTGCCAGCATGCAAAAAAGAATTGTTTTATTTCTGGATATGACATGATACTGTATATCTGTCCATAATAATGCCTGGTTGTAGTCACCTTCAGCGGGCTCCTCCTTCATTTTGATTTGTGGTTATTAACATAGTCAGCACTCAGAGACTCCAGCCTCCTCCACTTCCCCTCTACTTCGACTGCGTCTCTGTGTCTGTCTCCTGTACTTGTTTAGTGCCTCCCAGAGATTAAAGCTTTTCCTGCTTTAAACAGGTGTCACTGAGCCAGGCAGACATCCAAGAGACAAACAGTTTTATATCAGTTGGGCCCATCTGCGACTTTCCGACTCCAGACAATCCCATTGCTCATCTGTAACCACTGTAGGTTATTGAATTACACCATCTTGATTTTAAAGGGCAATCCTGTTTTCTGTAAGCAGTGGGCACACCAAGCTAGCTGAGAGCTTCACCTCTGATCAAGAGTCATTGTGTTGCCCTGACTACTGCTAATTGCTTGTGGTATCTTAGATATGTAATGGGAACTGAGGGCTACACGCTCTCAGTACAGTAGCCCACACTGTACTTGGCTTGTTCACACTCATCAAGGCCAAAAGCAGGTCACTGTTGAGCAGCAGTCTTAACTGCTAATCGTGCATTTGTGCAAACTTCTCCGTCGTAGCAACAACTGGAACGTGAAGGAAAGGGTTAATAAATGATAAAAAAAAAAAGCATGAAATACTCCCCTTTTTGACGTGGGAATATTTTCCTGTCAGACATTTCTTTCAGACAACTCTCATTTCTGTCCTTTTTCCACTTAATTTTGCACAGTTTATCCTCTTGCTTTTAGCTTGAAGAATCACTCGGCTTGAAGTGGCTTTTCTTTCTTTCTTTTTTTTTTTCTTCTTCCACTCCTCAGCCGTCTGTCCATTTGTGTGAAATGGCCGTTGAGCTCATAGCCTCTTATTAATGGAGCAGATAATAAATACAGACCAGTAGGGCTAGTATCCCCTCACTCAATATGGCAGCCATCTTTAAATCATGTCTGGTTGTATAAAGCAATCTTGTTAATAAGCCAGCAAGTCTACCATCTTCAATATCTCATCAAATTATATGCAAACTAGCTCAAAGTTAAGGGTTAGTTCATTCAGCATTAAAAATCTAACAGCTTGTACATCCTTTGATGAATGCGTGCACATTTCCAACGTTTATTTGTCAGTTTCTTTTTTAATTTTCTTCCACTGCCCTTCCTTTATTATGTCTTACTTAGATTTGTGTTGCTTAATATAGTTTAGTTTCTGATCTCTTACAGTTAATAATGAAGCCTTAACACAAATTAACATCTTTAGAATAGCTGCACATTATTTTTGTAGTGGGAGAGATTATAGGTTGAAGAGGTACTTTGCACAAGGGGTACTTTTCATCAGACATTCATGAATAGGCAGACAGACATTATCAATCTCTCCTCTTGCTCAGTGGTTAATGTGTTAGGCTGTGGGGGTAGACTTTATTCTGATCACAGCTGAAATTTGCATCTCTAAGTAAATAAGTAAATAAATCAAGTGCAAGCACTGAATTTGCTAATCAACCGAGACATGGCAGTGAGCTTGGTGCCGGGAAACTTTACTCATGTAATATTCAGCACTGGTGGGTTAAAGGGCAGCCCAGAGTTATTGGCTTCAGCCCGATTGCCCCCTTTAATCAATGTTGGCTGCATCCCTTTAATAAAATTATTAGCTCAGCAGTATCTTGTGTTATCATTTTATCTCTTCTGCGCTCTAAATTGCAGCCTGTGTTGGGCCTCTCAGATGCTCGGGGCATGGCCGGCTCCCGAAAGCTCAGCTCCCATTTATTATTTCAGAGGCGGATGATGGCTGGAGTGTTTGAAACCAGGCTAAGCTCAGAGGTTATTGGATGCAAGATCTAAACACAGCTGCAGTGAAGTCCCAACCCATCTTATGTATTTTGAGCTCCAAAAAAAAAAAAAAATCCAGCCTTTTATTGCTGTTGTTAGTTTAGGCATTCCTATCCCAATAATACACATGATTTATATTTTTTGTCCTTTTTTACTGCAACTCTAGTTGGAGTAATAATTGTAATACTGCTAACAATTTTTTTAAACACATTTTCACCTTTTCTACAAGTTATGTAAATGTGTGATGTGCTGATGGGTGGCTTCTCAGTGTCTAATTATCTCACAAGGAATCTATTTGATCTATTAAGTTAGTCTGACTGCAAGTTAATTAAAAACGGATGTAGGATTTGCAGAATATAAGATTAAGGGTGTTGTTTGGAAGGTGAAGATAAAAGATGGTGCTTTTGTGATATGGCAGGAAGATGAATCGTGGATGGCTTATTAGTGCTTGTCTCAGGTATTGTGTTTAAGTGCCTAATCTAGCGTAATGAGTAGGGTGTCAGCTTTCCAATTATATCTCAGAGTTTTGGCTCTTGTTTAATGTGCCATGCTTTTGATATTCTTTTCTTTTACGGGTTCTGTGCATAGATTTTACATTTCTATGTTTGTTTGTTTTGTTTTATTTTTCTCAATTGAGACAGTAATTGTGCTTAAAATATGGACCTTTGTTTCTAGCTTTGACACGCAAATGTGTACCATATTTACAATTTATTAACCTCTTATATGTGTCTTTGCAGGCCTGGATGCGATGAACGCCTCATGTAGGCATCAGCATGGACAGCTGTGAGTCTCCCGTGGTTTCTGGGACAGAGGATGGGCTCAGCTCCTCCCAACAGCAGCAACCACCACAGCCCTGGAACGATCACTCAAGCTCACAGGTCACTTGCACCAACCAGGCCCCTTCTCTGGATGCCCTGTCCCTCTCTGGGTCGTACCCTTCTCAGCCCCTGAACTCCATTGCCCCTCATGACGGGGTGAGAGACCTACAGTCACAGCAGCCGCAGCCAAAACAGACATTACCCCAGGCTCACCGTGATAGCTCTGCCATTGGCCAGCTGCATTCCAGGAGAGAGGGCCTTGACGAAGTGGTGCAGGAGGGAGTGAGCTGTGAGGAGGAAGAATCGGAGGACTTGGATGAAATGGAGATTGACAGCTGTTTTCCAAGTCTTCAGCCCTTTCCTGGAGTGCCGATAACTTCAGGGGGAGGAGGTATGCCCACTCTTTTGCGACATCAGCCCACACAACAGCAGGGACCACCTGAGAGTGGGAGTGAAGAAGGAGAGGAGGAAGAGGAAGAGGAGAGTAGTGATGTGGAAAACCTGACTGGAGAGATAGTCTACCAGCCAGATGGCTCAGCATACATTGTGGAGAGCCTCAGTCAATTGATCCAAAGTAGTGGAAGTATGGTACCTGGCATGCTTTCTACAAACTCTGTCACAAGTGGGGGAAAACCGGGAGAACCTGCTGGGGTTTCATCCTCAGTCTACCCACAGATCATCAACACTTTCCACATAGCATCGTCTTTTGGGAAGTGGTTTGGTAACTCGGACCAAGGTTTTCCCAATACCTCATCAATGGCAGGCCTCAGCCCTGTCCTGCACAGTTTTCGTGTCTTCGATGTGCGGCACAAAAGCAACAAGGATTACCTGAACAGCGATGGGTCTGCCAAGAAGTCCTGCGTATCCAAAGATGTTCCCAATAATGTGGATTTTTCCAAATTTGATGGGCTAGCCCTTTATGGAAAGGGTAAGCCCATTCTAATGTGTTTTCTCTGCAAGTTGTCCTTTGGCTATGCTCGTTCCTTTGCCACTCATGCTGTCCATGATCACCGCATGACACTGTGTGAAGATGAACGGCAGCTGTTAGGGGACAAGCATGCCTCTGCCATCATCCAGGGCATTGGGAAGGACAAGGAGCCCCTTATTAGCTTCCTGGAACCAAAAAATAGGAGCAGTCCTCTGCCACCTACCTTGCTACCCATTAACTCTGGACAGAGCTTCTATGGTACATTTAGTGGTGTTCATCTGGAGCCTGGAAACAGCAGTGGGGGCAGTGAGACCCTCCTGAACAAAGACTCTGACTCTGGCCTTCAACAACAGCAGCAGCAACAAACACCACTTGATTCAGTCCTTTCTATAGGTGGACTAAGTGTTTCCAAAGCATCTACTCTTACCTCTTCTCCTGGCTCTGCCAAAGACTCCAGTGCCCTGCCCAAACAGGGAGGGAGAATAGAGGAGCCCGTGGGGAAAGAGTTGGCATACAAGGGAGAAGATGTGAGAACTGAGGGACATGAAAGCAATGTGCAGCTATCCAACCAGTTGGGGGGCTCAGAAGAAGAGGATGAACTATTGTTAGGGGAAGAGGAAGATGAGGTGGAGGCAGAAAGCACTGCAGTGGCCTGTGGTGGTAACAGTAGCAGCGGTGGGAGTGAGGTCGGGGAACCAGCTGTCTCAAACCAAAGCAATTCCAAATCTCCTTTATTATTGCCTAGTAGCACTCTCCAGCCTTCTGCCTGCACCTCTGCAGTCGGTTCCACGCTCAACAGCAAAGCCCTTGCTTCCATTTCCTCCTCTGTCAAGGAAGAGGCTTCAGCTGCAGATGGTGGAGGGAGGACATCAGAGCTCCCTCTGAGCTTTAACTGCCAGGGACCAACAGTTCCCATGGCAATAGCGGCAGCTGCCGTCAGAAGGAGCGAGGATGACACTGCTGGCACTTCGTCCTCACCTCTGTCCAACAATGCTGCTGCTGATGAAAGTGCCAATCGAGATAGTGCCACAGCTCCAGAACCAAATGATTGCCCAGCAGAAGGAGAGGATGAAAATGGAGCCCTTCTGCATCATCACCATATACACCACCATCATCATCACCTCCATCCGTCATCTCATGGTCACTCCCTCTCCCTCCCAGGGGGTTCTTGTGACATCACAGGGATGGGGGAGTGTTCACAGAACCATGGCCCAGGTGGGAGTGGAGGAAGCGGAGTAGAGTGTCCCAAATGTGATACCGTTCTGGGGTCGTCACGTTCTTTAGGGGGTCATATGACCATGATGCATTCGCGCAACTCATGCAAGACACTAAAGTGTCCCAAATGCAATTGGCATTATAAGTACCAGCAGACATTGGAGGCCCATATGAAAGAGAAACACCCAGACTCTGGAGGCTCCTGTGTGTATTGCAGCAGTGGTCAGAGTCACCCTCGTTTGGCTCGTGGTGAAAGTTATACCTGTGGATACAAGCCCTTCCGGTGTGAGGTAAGAACACAAAAAAGGTGCTAATGCTCCTTTTTAAGAGTTGCATATGCTTTTTAGTTTTGTTCATTTAGATGGATAAATTAAAATAATGTACAATTTTAGCCAAGAATTGTGTCTATAGCATTATTACACTTAAAGAGAAAATATTATTTGTTCTTCAGGTGTGTAACTATTCCACTACGACAAAGGGCAACTTAAGTATCCACATGCAATCGGATAAGCACTTAAACAACATGCAGACGCTGCAGAATGGAGGCTCTATTGGCTCTGCACAGGAGCAGGTCTTTGGACATACCCCAGGTGGAGTGGTGGCTGTACCTTCAGTGACCCAGGCCAGCAGCCATCATACTCCACACCATCATCCGACGCAGTCGTCCACTCACATGTCTGTGCCATGTGGAGCCCCCTCACCAACCAAGCCGAAGAGCAAACCCACCTGGCGGTGTGAAGTTTGTGACTACGAAACCAACGTTGCGCGGAATCTACGCATCCACATGACCAGTGAAAAGCACATGCACAACATGATGCTTCTTCAACAAAACGTGACTCAGATGCAGCATGGGCGACTTGGCTTAGGAGCCATGCCATCTCCGTCTGAGGCTGAGCTTTACCAATATTACCTGACCCAGAACATGAGCCTTCCACCAGGCCTTAAGATAGATCCAGCTGGACCAGAAGCCCAGTTCCTGATGGGGAGTTTTCATCTGGATCCCAGCATGGCTACCTTGGCGCCTGCACTCGGTGAGTCACATCTTGCCTCTCTAGATTTTAAAAAAAACAATCGTAGTTTCCCAACACTCACAGCAAAATGTTATTTCCATTAATTGTTGTGCACATGTTGTGGGAAAACATCTTGGCAAATGTCTTGGCACAATCAGGAGAAAGACAAAACCATATGTCCCTCCCGCCTTTTCAGCTAGATATACAAGACTGATAATTGCAAATGTGGGTTATTTATGCTTTCAATTGTGCTTCTACCGTTCATATGGCCATTTAATGTGAAGCAAAATGTGTATCATGTGATACAAAGACTCTAAAAATAATTGATTATTCTACCTTTCATAGTCTCGGTGAGTTAATGTCTCATATGCTGCCCCTGCGCAGGACATTTCTTTAATCCCAGTTTTACTTCCTCCTGGTGGATTTCAAACTATTACTTTCTGTTCCTGCAGTGTCTGTGTTCTACCATCATTGGGTCCCGCAGGATTTCTGACCATTACCCCTGCTTCCACACAAGCTGATACAATAGTTCCATTAATTTAGTTGCCCCCCCACCCCCATGTCCTTTAAAATGGATCTTTCAGTTTTTCTAAGGTGGAGTTGTGTGAAGTATTTCCAAGTTGTTAGAATCTTACCTTTTGCATACAGCTATAGTGCTGGGAAGCAGGGAAGGAGGCTGACAGGTCACTCAAACTCCTCTGAATAGGAGCTCAGATGAGCAACATTTTGGAATGTTGGATAATGTTCCCCAATAAATCTATGAACAAACTACTCTACTTTAATATTATTTGACACGTACGTAAATCCTAAGAGAATTTATTATCTAATGGCATCTCAGAGCAGAAACAGATGATATTTATTGTTTCTTGCTCTCTCTTTGGATTGCTGAAGATTTTTAGTGTTGAGCATAACACTAAAAGCTGTGGCGACAATCAGTTCCAATACTCACTTGTTGTACTAAAGTCATGATATGAGAAGATGATTTTCAGAAATAAAGAATGAGGTTGGGAGAGTGGTAACTTGTAGTATAATCTGTAGAGTGAAGCAGGACTGCAGTAGATATTTATTTAAAACTACTGGTAAAAAGATAATCTATAATTTGTAAAAAAAAAAATAAAAATAGTAATAATATATATATATATATATATATATATATATATATATATATTATTGTTACATAAAAGCAGATTGGTTGACATAATGTGCATTTCTTTCTGCTTTTATAATAATAGTAAAAAACAGTATGGAAATAGTTGCACAACTTTCCATCAATACCACGAACAAATGATCTACAACCAAATTCACTGATCCACGGTACATATCTATGGTAAATCAATAAATCCATCTAGGTATGAAGCATGAAGTCACAAAGGAAGGGGAGGCATGAGATGCAGAACAGTACTAGCATACTGTGTCAGCATGTCGGTGCATCCGTTAGTGAGTATAAGCAGCTATGACTGGGTCTGCAAGTGATTTCAGAGGACTTCTCAAAGGTCTCTCTCTCTTGGCTATAAAAGCCCAGGTAACAGCCTGCCTTTTGCAGCAAAAAACAAAAAGGAGCTGCTGGTATTAATTTAGTGTAAAGCCAGGCTAGGTCAGGCCTGCATGCTCAGTCTGGGCAGTGAAAGATTAAAGAACAGCAAATAAAGGCAAAAGTGTCACCTCTTACCTAATTTCTTTTTGGCCCATTGTGAGTTGACATGCTCTTTTTATTGCCTCTGCTCTGTTTTATGTAAGTGTTTTAATGTGTTTTGAATATTTGTTTAGAACAGCAGTTTTTTGGCAAACTTTCTGTTTTTAAACATGCCTGATTTGGATTTTATAATTATTTGTTTTTAAAGTTGGGGCATGATTTATATTGTTGGTGGCAGGGCACCTATCCTAACACTGGAACTAGAGACATTCATTCTGTTAGGATAACAAAACCCCCACCCCAAAAAAAACCTTGCATGTTGTTTAAATTGTAACATTTAATTGAATAATTGACACAAGGTGTTTACATGAGGGCTATAAAAACACACACATAAACCTTTTGTTTTCCTAAGATTTCCTGTTTCGGGTCAGGTAAGAGTACCACAAATTTTCTATTAGCTAAATACATGAGAGACATAGCATTATCGAGGATGTTTTATTACTTTCTTCAAAGTCGTAAATCCACATGCACTAAAATCACAATGCCTTTAAAACCGTTTGTGAAAGCTCAGATGATGAGGTCATGGTTTGGTTTTTCTTTGTGCCTCATCTTTGGAAAATCTAAAGAAATCAGCAAAGACAGATCAGGATGAGAACTGTAGGCCTCCGGTTCTGTCTCGTCCCTGGGTACAATTGATACGACGCTACCCGTCGGTCAATCCAGATGCCAGAAAGTGGCATGTTCATCAGTTCCAACAATGACATGCAAACATTAACTACACTGGAATGTCCGGCCATCAGATCATTCAGAAAGAGGGCAGGTTCTTTCTTACTCCTCTGTTCATGACAGATTAAAGTCTGTAAATGTATTCAGGACCTAAAACCTTAATGCCAAAGACGTGTCTTGTCCTAAAATTAAAGTGTTTGGCCCCAATGAACATTTCTGCTTTTGCAAGCCATGGAGTCGCATCAAAACTTTGAAGCACATGGGTTGGCAGCATAATTGATTTGGTGGCGTGAGAGAGACTTGTGCTCTTGACGAACTAGATGACATCATCGAGAAAGAAAGTTATATAATGGAGCAACACATGAACAAAAACCCAAATCATAATATAACGTCAAATAGTGAAAATAAAAAAAAGAAAGGTTATTTGTTTTTTCTACAGTGTATATAAACACTTCTGCAATGATCACAATGTGTTAGCAATCAGTGTAACAGTCCAGCTAGACTTTACTTCATTTTCTTTTTGCTCTTTCCTGTAGGTGGGGAAATCCCAATGGATGTGCGTCTTGGCGGCGGGCAGCTGGTGTCTGAGGAACTGATGACTCTTGGAGAAAGTCTATCACAGACCACAGATCCCTCCCTCAAGCTCTTTCAGTGTGCTGTATGCAATCGCTTCACCACTGACAACCTGGATGTGCTAGGCATGCATATGGGTGCCGAACGCAGCCTGCCGGAGGAGGAGTGGCGTGCCGTGGTGGGAGACTCGCATCAGTGCAAGTTGTGCCACTACACAACCCAGCTTAAAGCCAACTTCCAGCTGCATTGCAAAACAGACAAGCATGTGCAGAAGTACCAGCTTGTCGCCCACATCAAAGAAGGGGGCAAAGGCAATGAATGGCGCCTGAAGTGTGTGGCAATAGGCAATCCAGTGCACCTAAAGTGCAATGCCTGTGACTACTACACTAACAGCCTGGAGAAGCTGAGGATGCACACTGTCAATTCACGCCATGAGGCCAGCCTCAAACTGTATAAGGTTAGTGGTTCTTAAGTTGTTTTTAATCACACGTGCCACTCAGACTTTTCTTTTCTAAGTTTATCGGTTGATTTTTTTTATTTTTGGACTTTTTTGTTGATTTACACATTGGTCAATTTTGGTAATCTGGATGTGTCCTGAAAAACGTATTTGCTATAAGTTTAAAAATGTCTGGGAAAAGTATAACAGCCCTGTTATGCATCGCAGTTTTTATTGTCTTTTTGAGAAGTCGGAACATCATACAGTTTTGCAGAGAGGGTAAAACGCTTATTCAATAATCTCCATGCTAACTTGATCTGCCTCAGCAAGACTTAATAAATGTTCTTGTGTTGCCGACATCACCGCCAGCTGTTCTCTAGAGGCATGAATAACAGCTTTGTTGTGTAGCTGTCATACAGAAGCCGGCCCCACTAGTGCCCTGAGAAGAACATGGCAGGACAAGCTGGCTTGGAAGCTTAGGACTAAATCACTTGGTAGACGAATGAAGAAGTGTTAGGAGACAGAGGTTTGGTGCTAATACTCCTCTGAGCGGGAAGGGCTGAATTGTTCTCGACAGCCGTATTGATTTTTGTTGGACTTGGAGCTTCACCTTCTCCTCTAATCATTCCATAATAGCCAGTGGATGAACACTCTCCGAACAAATGGCCATAAATCTAACAGGCCTGATTCCACTTAGGTGCCTATCCTGTATGTCTGCGGCTTTGGCTAGTCTGCGCTTAACCCAGACTGGCATAGCTGCACATATGCACAAGACACACAAGCACTGGCAACACATATGTGGTGTCAACTTAGGCAACATGCTCAAGGAAAGCACCATCTTTCGACAACTATAGAATACATTTTTAGGAAGTTCCTTATTGTCATTAACCAGTTTGGATTAATGACAGACTGGGATGTTATTTCAATTATTGCATTCCTTTGCACCTGCGGCACCTTATCTGTTGCAAGAAATATCTAAAGATGAGAGAAAGAAAGGCATGCTCGCTACCTCGAGCATGGGCTTTTAATTACACGAAAAACTGAGCTTAAAAATCTCATCAATTTAAAAGCCTGGTAGCATTACAAATGATCTCTCAGACTCTGTGGCATGACAAGCATGTTTTCGACAAAGGGTCTTTGTACTGAAATAACAGTAAGAATAAATAGATCAATTTTTGGTTTTGTTATAAAGGCAGGTGAAACAAAGTGCTTCGGTTGCATCTGTTACAGAGGACCAGGGAGGTTTTTTGAGTTGTCCTATGATATAATGCGTGTGTGACCTTGAATCCAAGTTGACAGAATCGGTCATGTTGTCTCTCATCCTCACACTTTTACAGAGGAGAACGTTGTTCTTGTCGAACAGGGAACGTCTTATTGTCTTGTAACTATATCTTTGCTATGACCCTAACGATCTAAAGAAATTGTGTGTTCTTTTCTTTTACTATATTTCTTCACACAAGCTTTAGGAGAGGAAATACACATGTCACACAAGACTTCAGGCTGTGAGGGATTAAATATGTACAACACATCCAGGGATGATCTTTTTTTTTTTTTTTTTTTTTTTTTACTTAAGCCTCTTAAGATGCTCCATATTTCTTAAAACCAATTGGTTTTCCAACTAAGACTGTGTGCATTTGTCCAGAAATCACCTGCTCCATAAACCAGAGAAAATGTTAGTTCATGTAAGCTCTGCCTCATCCCCTACACAACTCAGAAACAAAGATGAGCACGAGTCGACAAGATTCATTACAGTAGTTTATGACTTTACCAATGTGACAAATACATGGTCGTGAGGTTTTTTCAGTTGCACAGTTTTCTTACTCCTTTAGATTTACAGTTCTGGTTGAGATACTGACAGGCAAAAATCTGCCTTGCCCACCAATGCCTGCAAAAGCCTCTTGGTTTATTCATGGATGAAAAAAAAAAAAGAGAAAATCAAAACAGGGATAAAATAAATCATCAACTCAGCATAAACATGCTGTAAGATGTGGGACATGCTCGGGACACTTCACCCAAATCAAACTGGTTTGCATTAAACTAGGCCTTTGTGTGTGCAGCTCCATATAAATTGGAGCCTGTAATTACTGGAATTAAAAAGGAAGGTTTAAACTGAGAGCTAAGTTAGATGGGATAATTTCAGAGTCTGTGGTATGTGGCCCATATTAGGGCTTTCTAAAAATATCACCCCCACCACCCCATGTATCGGAATGTTTTAGGAGGCCACAGAATGATCCAGCAACTTATCCTGACCACCGGACCACCACACAGCACGGGCTGAATCTGTCTGCTTTCTAAACGGTGTTCCTCAATTGAAATGCACTCTTTGTGAGAACCGTGTTCTGTCTACTGAGCCATGTGATCTGCAATCTTTCTTTTGCCTTCTTATTTTCCCAAAGAGATTTAATGGGATGGGAATCGATCTAGAATGGTCACTCCTGAATTCAAACCCACGTCATGTTGCTGTGGGGATAACCTCAGATGAGCATCTTCAGTTTGCACAACTCAAATAAAATATGTTTGTCGCTTAACTTTGACGTTGATCCTGGGGAAAAAAAAAAAAAAAAACCTGCTTCACAGCTGGACATTCACATAATATTTCACATGTGTAGGGATAATCCCTTATGATAATATGTGACAATGACAGGCTAATCCTTTTTCACAACCTGGTTGCTCTAACAAGCGGGAGCGGATGGGGCCTAACCAGGCCTAGCTGTAGGCCTCCGCTTGCGCTGAAGGTTTGGAAGAAAGGGGAGAAGCAAGGGGGGGAGGTGGGGTTTGCTGGCTACCTTCGTTGTCTCGGGGGCCGGTGCAATCGGCAGTAATTGAGATTGATTGGATGTTATTTTTCCTCTTGCAAATGTAGTCCATTAGCTTGGCACATGCATAATCAGTTTAGAGCACAGTTAGCCGAATGTAATCATGTTCCTTGGTGTCTGCTAGCACAAAATCCACTCCAGATGCCAGTTGGCTACGGAAAGATGGGGAGAAAGTGCCGTCACTATCAAACGTGGAATCTTAAACTGAGAACGTCCCGACATCCCTTCCTGTATCCTGGTCCTGCTCTATTAAGCACACCTAACTGTAAAATATTTTCTCCTTCCTCCGTTTGCCATACGCGCTCAGTCAAAAACCACCGTTTATCCCCTCAAAAAGCGTCACTTTTCATCTTACGATTTGTCCATCAACAGAGAGAACAATTTTCGCAGTTACCTGCAGTTGTTTTATCTCTTGTTATGACCGAAATGAAGCAAGTAAAAGTTAAAGACATGTCAGTCTTCTGCAAAGTCAAATAATCCCTATAAATGATAATTGAGGAGTGAAGGGTTTAACATAAATGAAAGGATTAGTTGTTACATGCATTAAGTGTTTCCTTGATTATCCTTCTCAGCACACTGTGGAACGAGAGGCTCGATTATCTCACATTTTAATGATCGTGAGTGATGAGATTGGCTCCAAGCCCTTTTATAATACTAGTTATGTAAAGTTTGAAAAAAAACAAAAAGAAAACAGAGTCTATTGTTGTATTCCAAGTTTAATTACCTAAAACAAGCTCGGTTGAAAAGAATATGACTCATCATGATTCAAAAATTGAATTTGGCATAGTGATATTGTTTAAGCTGCTATGACTTATTTGTGAAGTTGATTTTTTATTTTTTATTTTTTTTTGGTTTCCTCCAAGACTTTGCTACTCACTATTTTCTCTCTGACGCTGCAATGATGACAGGGAACATACTAAAAATTAAGTGGAAGAAAAAACTGTTTCAGATAAAGATGTGTAAGAAATGGGGATAAACACAGCCCTGAATGGACTGTGATGCAAAGCCCATTCAAAAAATTTAGGGCGACTCATAGGCCACAGACGGCATCTGGAGTCGAGTCTTCAAGAGGCACAGGCTTATCCAACACAAGAGCTACACTGTCACATTACTTGCATTAAGTCTAAAACACATCGCCCTTGAAATAAAACCTTGTGAAATTTAACTGTATTAAAAAAAAAGGTGAAAAAAAGTAAACAAGGTGCCTATGTGCTTAATTGAAAAGCAAACTGGCCGTACCGAAATCTGCAGAAGTATTATTACACATTTACTGGTGTAATAATATCCTTCTAAGAAAACAGAATTTTTGTTTTCCTCAGCAGCAAGACATAATCATAAGAATCAACAGAATAAATCCTTCTGATATAAGAGTTCCACTTTTCGGATTCAGTCAATTGATCGGTGATATTTAAATTTATTTAGATGTACCTGTGGAGTTGAAGCAGATGTTACTCTGTCAAACATCACAGGAAAAAAAAAAACTGTGGCAGATAAGCGACTGTGAGATGTCCTGAGTGATCCTCCCAGGAGAGCCTCGTCTTAATCACTCAAAATTCCTGCAAGATGACGGGTAGAAAGAGGATGGATGGACAGAGAGGAGTAGGAGTGGAAAGCGGGGAGTGGTGGTGGCGATGGAGGGGGTTTACAGGAGGGTTCGACGGATAGATACTTTGCTAATTATCATGGCTAGCCTATGATTGTTCAGTAATAGTGCTCAGTGGGAAAGGTTGTAGCAGTTCCAGGAAGAGCCGAGCTCTGATTTACTGGTACTACTGCTCTAATAAAGCGTGAGCTGCACATCCTGGGAGACAGCCCATTCTCTTCTTTCACATGCACAAGCGTGTGAATGCGCACAAAGAGACGGACAGGCACATGCTCACAAGCAAGCTAACATTTGACAGGAATCATGAAATGTATCGTTTTAATAGCTCGTAGCAGCAAAGACAGATTGGTAAACGCAGCGTACGCACAACAAGCCTTATTGTTTACTTCTAACACGAGGTTCCTTGTATTGGGTGTCAGTAGTTGCTTTACAGGGGATTGAACGCCAGCATCCTCACTCAAACCAGGCTCGGTCTTTAACAAGAAAAGGCTGGCATACATCTTAAAATCAAGGTATGTTGAAAAGAGGGAAAAGTAAAGGAGGACTGGTAGGACATTGTGTTTGGCGGGGTGCAGGAAGTTTACAACCTTTTAAGCTCCCACTCCCCAGGAAGGCCACGGAGGGGGTCAGGGATTGACCCGTAACACAGCTGTTGTTGCTGGTTGCGTTAATTGTCCACACAAAAGCCCAACAGAGGTTATTCCTGAGACTAACACGTAGATGGTGAGCAAAAATAAACAAGACACACACACACACACACACAGAAATCTGTTCTTTTCCCATGAAGCTCCTATTATTTCAGCAGTTCTTCTAAAAAGCTATAATAGTTGAAATTCTTTTAAATTTGTATTTTTTTATTTTTTATTTTTTTGCTTTCTTTGAGGAAACGTACCAGAGTACTCTGCTCTCTGCTAATGTGTAAGAAATCAGGTGATCCTGCTATCGGAGTGTGATCAGCACAAAGGGGTGATTGGTGTTTAGGAAAGGAAAGGAATAGGGAGCAATGTTATATTAACTTGTGCGACTGAGATCATCGCAGTTCAAGACGGAGATAAGCGCCACTAACTGTGGATAGTTTTATCAACATCAGGAGTGATGTATGATGTAGAAATGCAGCTTGTGAAATCCCACCATATTCCTCTTAGTTTTACATAAAAGCGGCTTTCTCTAATTCATGTCTTGTGGAAAACTGATGTTTTTCCTCAGTAAATATTTCTTTGGCCCGTATCTTCACAATTGTTTCAGCGATTGAAAGTGTCGGCGTGCAGAGGTGCAAGAAAAAAACAAAAAAAAACAAAAAAAAAAAACAATTTGCCACGGGAAACACGTCACACTCTGAAAGAAGACAGATGAGTAGTCTGATGTGTCTAGGATTAAAAACTTCCGATCATTGTCACCACGCTCTGATCTGAGCGGTACGGATGCATCTGATTACAGCAGTGTTTAGCTCCTCACAGCAGACTGACTGCTGTGATGGCAGTCCCACATACAGCGGAATATGTGTCTCTTCTTTCAGAGCATCAAACGGGGATTTTATGCGTTTAGAAACTGATGTCTCCATGCTGTGTTGCTATCAGTTCTTAGAAACAGTTGTCTGCTCATTGAAGAAAACTGCTATTTAAACACTTTTTTTTTTCTCCAAAAGATTTGTTTTTATTTTTTATTAAATCAACAGGTCTGTCTTCCAACAAGAAAACGTATAGTGCTGTCTACGCCGCAGTGTTCTTATTATAAACCACAAAATTACGTTTTCTCCTGGAGAAACTTCTTCCTGCACTTACTGGAAGCTCTCTGTGTCTAATGTTGTACAATAGCTTTACCTGAGTCTATCCTGTAAAGACGACACATGTATCAGTCACGGTCTCCTTTAGTTAAAATTTCCACAAAATCCCCACTGCTGGTCTCTGGGAGATCGTGTCCATGTTGTCTTCAATGGGACACCTGAGTCAGATTTGTTGGCAAACTGCAGTACACAAGGTGTCATTTAATGAATGACTTTAAAATCAAATAAACTGTAACTTTTTTTTCCTTTGTTGTTGTCATTCGGTACTCAGCCAAAAACTGTAAATACTAAATAATTGCAATTTCTGGAAGACACATGCTATGTGGATCAATACTTACATGAGTTCAGAAATTTTTTTAAGATTTCAATTGCAGATCTAGAGGGCTTTATGAATCAAATTTATTATTATTATTATTATTATTGATTTTCCTATCTTTTCTTGAGATTAACATGTTGTCCATCACTATTTTATTTTGTAGTTATTCAAATTTTGCACTTTCATTGGCACCTAGGCAACTTTTATTGAGATTTTCTTAGATTAAATAAAATAGTTTGAGACGTCAATCAAAGTTTGATTTCTTTCTGTTTTAAGAAATAGAAGAAAGTTCAAACAACAGATGCTCCTTTTAGGAATCTGCATATAATGGACAATGACAAAGGCTGATTTGACAAGTTCAACTCGCATGTTTTTTATTTTTTTATTTTATTTTATTTTATTAAAAGAGCTCATAATAAAAATGCTGAGAACAAGTTATTTTGAAGTCAAGTTAATTTCAGCCTTGTTCAATATTTGCATCATACATGTAATAAGAAAAGACAATTGTACAAATATATTTAAGGTGACTCAAATGTTATGAAATTTGCAGAATAATCTTTGGCAAATAGACTGAACGAGTATATAAAAGGAAAAATGTGTAGGAGGCCTGTACTATGCACCTTAAATTAAACTTAGAAATCATGTAAAACACGTGTAAAAAAAAAAAAAAAAAAAAGCATTATCTTATTGTTTAGTTATCACTGGATGGCTGAAGCTCCTGTCGTCTGCCAGAGGGTGCCGACTCAGAAGTTAACACAAGCAATTGGCAGGTAAATGCTGCCCTGATGAGGCCAGGTGGAGGTTCCTCTGAATGTATTTAGCTCCTAAGCTGCAGGGATGGAGAAAGTGAGGCAGACAAGCCCTGCCGGCTGTGTGCCATCAATACATCAGTGGCTTAGCCACCAGATTAATGGCCTCAGAGTGGTCAGAGCCACAAAACTACTCAGTTCTGAGGACTGTGTTCAGTAGAGCTGTGCATAAAGGGAAGTTCAGTTAAAGAGACAGATGAATAGAGGAGGAAGTCTTGGCTGCAGGAATGAGTACATGGGGACCCATTCTCTCTGGGTTTGGCATTTTGGGTAGAGTCATGGGAGGGATAAATCTTAGATATGGTTAGATATGTTCCCCTGCTTCTTTCACTTTCCTGAACTTTTCTCGCTCCACTTCTATTCACAAAGTTTCTGTAGCTAATGGAGCTCAACTCAATGCATTTTTTCCCTCCACCAATGGGTTTTAGACATTGTGTGAGAGGATGATGATGATGATAATGATGATGTGAAGGGCTATTGAATGTCACGCAAATTCCTTTTTTTCCCCTCTGTGTCAACATGACCAAAGTCTGACCCTTAAAAAGAGTGTCAAAGTCAAGAATTTTTATTTGAAATCTTGGAGCCTCTGGCTCTTCTTTGAAAATTGAATAGCCATCTCTTCCTGAATTTCATGGCTCCGGTTGTCCATCCATGTTTTGCCTAATTGCTGTGTGCTGGAGTCCAGTGCAGGGAGTTGTAAATCTCCCGGTGTTATGCAGACAATGTTTTCTCCAGATGGAGAAGAAAAGATTTCATCCTTTTGTAATTAAGCGGTGCAGGCCAGGGTGTCATGCGGTTTTTATTAGGAGCTCTGGAAAAATTGTTTCCCACCTTGTTTTCTCATTATGCCTTTTATTCCTGAATACGAAAGATGGATAAACTAGAATATGGAAACAAAAGACTTTGCAAAGAATTTAATACATTTAACAAAATGTATATTATATGTAAAGAACAATGCGGCATTGTGAAAGCTAGTGTGTGGTGGAGACAAAGGACAGACTTATTGTTATGACACTAAAGCTAGTGCTCGGTCTCCCCAAAGATGAAGTCAATTTTAATTAGACGAATACTTGCAAACGTTAACTTTGGCAACAATACCATCTGGACTTCAACTGATTTATTTCTGAAGTAGGGTGAAGGATAGTGAACGCCGAGAGGTGAGACTGAAAGATGTCCTTAAAGGTTGGGGACAAGAATGTTCTTTAGCTTCTCGGGAGCACAGATACTTTATGGTTCGAACATTCCTTTATGACACCCTGATGCCCAGAATAGACTCAGTGGTGTTTGAAGAAAAAAAAGAGAGATTAACTACCCTGCCTGAAAGCCCCTCCCAAGCATATCATCTCTCATCTATACTCACCTTAACCTCAGCTTGCTTCATTTTTTTGTGGCGAGCCTCAGCTATAATGCTGCGACACTGTTTCACAGCCCCGCTGTTCTGCAGGTTCTAGCCGTTTTGATTATTTGTCATTTATTAAGTCCTGTTTCTATCTCTTCCTCCATGAGGATCTCCAGTGGACATTTAAGACTCTTTCCTAGATCACACTTCAACATCCCTTTTCTCCGCAACACATATACCGCTTTCTTTTCTTTTCTTTTTTTTTTTTATAATATCACCAGATCCACTTGACAGTTTTCCTTAAAAATGAATGCCTAATAAATTAAATTCGGATTTCACCTTTAGGTGGCCAGTTTCTCTCACAAAGTAGGAATTTCCCTAAGTTATCCTTCCTTGAAGTGAATCATGTTAAACTAATCTGAGCCATAAGGACGGCCTGTGCAGCTGCAGATGAAATGAGAACTCTGGGAGCTGTTAAAGTTTGGACATGAAATTGTGAGATCTGGAATGCAAATGATTATTCAAATGATCAGTGTTTAATTTGCATGCAGAAAGCCACGAGGGAGAGGGAATCTTATTAAGTTTTGTAAAGCAAAATATTGTATTATTTGTTTATGTTTCAGAAGTGAAAATGTATTAATTTCCCTATTCCAGTGGGGCCTAAATATCTGTCTGAAAATCTCTCCATCTCTCCATCTCACACACACACACACACACTCATCGACAAAGACTTCACCAAACTAGTATTCATCCATTTTAATGATCAAACCTACTGATCATTTGATGGGAATTCTGGGAGATTTCGCAGAAATAATAAATATTTAACCATAAGAAAATGTCAAAATGTCATTATTGCAATGTCAGTTATTAGAAAATAATTAGGCTTCAATCTTAAAAACTTAGGAATATTTAAAAAGGAAGATTAATTAGGATATTAAATTACTGAAGAATCATATCAGATGTTTGTACACCTCTGTCATCCTGTCTTCCAGATTAGCACAGCTTTTCCTCTAATTTTCCTCCATTTATAGCCTAATTTGCTGATTTTAGTTTTTGCTGTCAAACCTGACTTGTTCATCTCATAAGTTTTAGAATAAACTAGCACTAAGTCTTTTGGACTGATTTTTTTTATTATTATTATTATTATTTTTTGTATGCCAAGTGTTTCTTACTTTACTTTTTAAATTGTTAGGTTAGGACTGTGACTGAGCTGCAGATTTAAGTTGTAGATGACATTTGTGACTGGATAATAGAAGATGGATCAAATCATTTGTTGTGATGTCCTGTTTTGATAATTTATCACAGGAAAGCAGAGTGGCTTACGGCATCGAACTCGCCTCAATCAGTGGACATAGTTTAAAGAGATTAGCCCTTCCATCTGGAAGGGAGGTTAGGGCTTTTTTTAAAATGAGAGATCCAGCGTTGGAGTATTCCCAGTATTCAACTTAACTTTTAAATCATTAAACATGATGAAGCCATCTCCCCAAAGTCAGAGGTTTATATACGAAAATCAAACACCATCTGCCATTTCTGATCAGACCCAACAGGCATCAGGCCGGGGTTACCAAGGCAGAACAGGGAAAGCCATTAACTGCCAATCACTGCATCGATCGACAAGCCAGTCCAGCACTACCACCCCGTCCCAACACCCGCGCCCAACCTCTGCCCATGGACACACACGCGCGCACTTCATCAGCCTTTACTGTACATTGAACACGTGCACGAACAGATGCACCCGGGCTTGCTGTCTGTGCATTCTCTGGC
The DNA here is from genome assembly GCF_001443285.1 of Poecilia latipinna. Lineage (NCBI taxonomy): Eukaryota > Metazoa > Chordata > Actinopteri > Cyprinodontiformes > Poeciliidae > Poecilia > Poecilia latipinna. The sequence continues at coordinate 869,965 of NW_015112619.1, read as the reverse complement.
TTTATCGTTTGGTCCGGTTTGTACCTTCTGTTTTTGCTTAAACCGTATCATCTCTGAATTGTCTTTTGTCTAGATTGCAGGACCAACATTGTGCACAGCTCAGATAAAGTCAACCTCGCTTTCTAATGTATCGGATCAGCACAGAATGTGTGGTTGAAGGACAGTCGAGATGCTGTGCAAAAGAACTTTCATTCTGGCCATAGTTTTTTTTTTTCTTTTCTTTTTAGGGTTTTTATTATCAAAATTCATCTCAGGAAAGTCCACTGCCCCATCGGAATAGGAATGTGTGCTTCGCTCTGCTCAATCTCTGTCCACGTTTTTGGAGTCAACCTTTAGATAAAAAAGGAACTAATAGAGCCAGTGAAGGGCAAAAAGGAAAGAAGAAGATTGATTTTTTTTTTTTTTTCCTCTTTGCCATTTTCAGTACTATTGCCAGAGCGGAGGGTCATTAGAAGAATATTTTCCTACTTCCCAGTTTAATAGAGACGCTGTATATCAGAGTGATCTGGATCAGAGGTCAGGGCAGGGGGGAGCAATTAAAGAATATAGATCCAGAAGCTTGGAGCCTGTTCCATTGTGTATTTGTTGTTGGCAGAAATGGACAGGTGAGCTAAAGAAGAGGCAGAGGCTGTTTGTATTGAACACTGTGGTATTAATTTATTGAATTTTGTTACTGAGAAACTGAAATATTACATTACTTTCCAAGCACAATTCCTTTTACATGCACACCTTTTTGCCCTGTGCAGTCTGCTCTCACTGCGTCAATAATTATTTACAATTTCCCATAAACGAGGCCACTGATGAGTGATGTTTTCCATCTTTAATTGTTTATTTATTTATTTATTGTTATTCATAGCAAATGGATGGTCTTTTTCTCTTTCTTGGTTTTGGTTAGGTCGGCCCTCTCTGGGGTCGCACAACATCCAGAGACGGAGCAGATATGATGGATGTGGCCTGGGGCCTGTGTGCTCGCTCTGCGTCTGCGGTGGCCTCATCATCGGCCACATGGGGGGAGGGTGGAGAGGGAGGCAGAGAGACACAAACCAGACCAGCCATTTTCTTCATTCTGCTCATAAATATTTGTGTAACCAATTTATAAACAGCAGAGCGAGAGACGAGATCAAAGTGAACTCTAACGCCTATATCTAAAACTCGGGGTTTTCAGCCGTTTGCACAACGTGCTCATATCTACGAAGGCCAAAGCAATGGGTTACAGTGTGTTATTTGCAAGAACCGAAAAGCAAGGCTAGTAACAGAGCGAGACACTTCTTTTCTGGTAAAATGAACCAGTTTTGTTTTCTACCACCATATAGCCAAGTCAGAGCCACATCTCACTGTCACTGTAAACCTCAAACCACGCTATTATTATTTAAAAAAAAAAAAAAAAGATTTTATGCCACCAGTGCCCTTTATCACAGTGACCAGACCGGAAACGGAGAGACAAAAGAGATAAAATGTGCAGAAGATCCCAAGATCTGAAATTGACCTCTGGCTTTTGGACCATAAACCTCTTTACTGATTGGTCAAAATGTAAAACTAACTTCATAATTTATTTCAGTAACCCTACAGACAGGTTCAGACAGAATTAGCTCTGTTAAAAACAAGCAGAGTTTATGAGTGGCTTGAGTAGCTGATCTGAGATCAGCGTCAGCAGTGATGGAAATGGGAGTTTAACAACAACAGGATTTGCATCTGACAATATTAAAAGTCCGATAGTTTTCGAGAACTGAGTTTAAAATGATGTTTTTCGATCAAGGATAAAGTTACAGGTGAGATCATAATAACAATAAAGTAAGTGACTGATTTTATGTTTTTCATGAGGTAATTTGATGTTTTATTCATCTTAAAGCTCTGTGTTTTTAATATGCTTTTTTTTTTTAATTATGCAGATAAAAAAGTAAAGCTAATGTGATTTAAGCTTGGTGGAGGTGACGTTTTGATTGGTTGTTGGAGCTGCCCACCCAACTCCCCTTCATCTGGCCCAGCCCAATATTGGCGCTAGTGATTAAACCAAATTATTAATGCCTACACTTGCACTGGCAGAACCTGAATTAACTGGTGTTGAACAAGCAACATCATCCAGTTATGACTGGAACTGGTTGGTGGAAATATCCACTCAAAGGGTCAAGTTGGTTCATAGTTTATTTTACCCTTCAAGAGTCTTACACATAAGTCCCAACATTACTCATTAACCTGGAAAATTTAGGTTTGCTTTGGCATTGCTTTGCATCCATTACAAAATAGATCAATCTAGTGAGTCCCTTTATTGAATGTACATTTGTTAGACCAACTGTCCAAATGGGGGTTTTGTGAGGAGAAAAGAGTCGGCTGTGGCTTGGTTGTGATAATCTGCATATCTCTGGTACAAACAGACTTTTCATAACTTCATATGTAAATATGAACAGAAAAAAATAACCCTATTTATCTCTTCCCAAATCACTAGTTCTATAGATCCCATTATGTCTCAGTATCCAGCTTCATTATTCAGTCTGTGCTTTATGCAAATACAAGGTGGCAAAAGTTGCTCTGCTTTGCTTAACTGATTAAAAACTTTTAACAGAGGCAGATGTAAAAGCCAATATAAGATGATGTACCATTGACTACTTTAGGATGAAGAATGACAGAGTGAAGGAGTTGCTGTTCAACACTCCATCTGCTCTTGCAAATATCTGCGTTGGCTGTGGCAAGACTTCAGCTCCATTATTATTATTATTATTTTTTTAGGTGGCTTATCTTGCATCTACTATTATTTTCTGCTGTTCTTCATGTACATGTTCTGAATTTGTTGATTTGTGGATCAGTAGATGATCCAAATTGGTATTTCCAGTCATTACTTTCTTCACCAGGGCTTTATATGTCTATATTTACCAGCTGTTAGATAAACTCTGTCCTCTGTGCCGTCTCTGTAGAGGGTAATTCCGATCAGGTAGGCAGGCAGGCAGGCATTGTAGGAGGGCGTTAGCCTGCAGAAAGTTTTCCCCCCATGGTGTGTCTGAGCTTCTGTGCGGGGAGTTCAAAGTCCTGCTGAACATCAGAGGGCTGATGCTGAGTGAGGCTGACTAGCTGCAGCCTGTGGTCTGGGAAGGGTTACTGAATTATTACTGATGGTTTCAGGGGTAACTGTCCAACCACATGACCGGGGAATATTAATCATTTATTTGATTGTCCGCATGTGCTGATTAATCAAATTGAGTCGGATCCAGAGGATTAACTACTTTATTATTACCCCTGTAAGAACAGATAAGAGGTAAGACTATAAAATATCTTATTCCATTTATCATTTATTTTTAGATCCCCGCTGATGATGGAGAGTTAAAAACTAAGGCGAAATTAGGCAGAACAGCAACACGAGGAAGCTGTTCAGGGAGAAGGAATAGAGGTTTGATGTGAAACGGGAAAATTTCTCTCCGCAGGGTTTAGTATTTCTGAAGATAGGGGGGAGAAGAGGCACGGCTTATTACTTGAAAAATGGCACAGAAAAAAAGTTAAGCGGCTGGGAGGGAGATGCTGGAGAGAAAAAAGGGGGCGGAGAGATATGAGGAACAGGAAGTTAATGGGAAAGTGATAGCTGTCTCCACCTGGAGTACAGCCTGAGCTGTGTGTTAGGAAGGGAGGCAAAGCAAGGGAAAGAAGGGAGCTTCTGCAGCTGACTCCTTCCCTGTACTCTGGTTTGGGTAAGTTTGGCTCTCGCACCACGTATAGCTAGTTAAGCTTATCCAACAACGGCACTTTTTCCTGTTTACCTCACTCACTATCTGTGCAGTATATAAATTCTCAATCTGCCAACTGTTTAATGTGTTATGTCATGTGGTAATGCCTTTGATTCCAACATGCCTCCGTTTGTAAATACAAGAGGCACTCAAAAGGCTGTGGTTTCTTTACAAGCATGGCGCCCCCGGCACTTTGGTAGGGAATGCATTGAGGGAGAGAAGGATTGAAAGAGTGAGGGAGGGAGCGAGAGGTGGTTGGAAACTGTATACACTTCCCGTTGCTCCTCTGCCAACCCCTCTCCCGGCTGCCGCTGGTTGTGCAGGCAGGCGCTGAGCAAGAAATGTGAGAAGGAGGAGTATGTCCTCTCTCCTGACTAAACACGGCACCTTAATTATGCACTTTTCAGCAGGTTTTACCTTTAACACTTTCCTCGCCGGGTTGAGATTAGTGCTCACCATGCTTGATTTACTGCACAATTACTGAACAAGAGTTCTACCTAATCAATAAACAGGAAGGGGAAAAGTGGTAGTCTTTGATGTATAGTTTTAAATTTCTTGCACGATTGAGCAGAGTATATGGTGTGGCAGCTCCAGGGGAGCTTGGGTGCAATGCCAGTCTATGAATGAACTTCTCTGCCAGCTGTACGTCTTTGTATTATAGCACAGAATCTCTAATGTTTGTGGCAGGTACCAGGCGACTGAGAAGTGTTTCAAAACTGTAGTACAATAAGGTATGGACATGGTTGTAGTGTTAATTCATAAAAGAAAACAATACACATTTATTGCATCTGCATGATTAGCTAAATAGTTATAGGAGTGTGCTTATGGAATAGATTTTACGCAGAAGTTGGTATTTTTCAAGTTAGTGGTTTGAAAAATCCACAGAAAATGTGGAAATCAGCACATTTTTTCACCCAACTGAGTCCCTTACAAGTTTGAACTTTGAGCAAAGTAAAAGGACCATTCGGGGCCACCAACACCCCTTCTTATTTTGCTGTTGCCCACTACCCACATGGTCGTTCTTAACATACTTTGTGTCTATTTTTCTTAAATTTCTGATAAAGAAAAAACCTTGGTCATATTCGCATCGCAAATAATCTATACCAAACTTCTTTTGAGGACCACTAAAGGCAAGTGTCACCAACAGGACACCTGTCACAGTTTGAGAATCACACCTTTACAAAGTAGTCATAAACTCATTGACCACTCTAGAAAACATCCCTTTTGTTAGTGCAGATCATGTTAGAAATAAAAAAAGGAGAAAGAGAGAGAGAGAAAGAAATCTCTTGTTTTGCCTTGGTGTGCTCTATATTTGATGTCCTGGAAACCACCAGAATGACCTCTGTGATGACACTTGCTAATGGCATTTGGAGTTATTTTAGGAAGCTTCAGCTGACTGTTCATCAACACTTTCTGGGGCTTAAAAAGCTTTTTGCCTGCCTGGCCAAAGCAATATGACTCTTCCAATTAGCCTGGTTTATGTTCGATTTTTAGTTATGACAACTATATCTTAGCAGCAATTATACAGCACTCGGAATGATGAGGGTTTAGGTTATTGATGCTTAATTGATCAGTCTGATCAATAAGAACTTTTGTATATTTTTTTGTATGTAAAGTGATTTTTTATTTTTATTTTTTTCAGCTAATGAATGGGCCAAGAACAGGCTTTGTAAGGAATCTGTGTTACTAAAGCAATGTTCATTACTGATCCACCTGGGTGTGTTCATATAAAGAGGATAGGTACCACATGGAACAGTTTTTCAGCACAGCATATAGATCTATTATAAATGCTACTATCAATCTGAAAAGTTGTTTTTTTTTTGCCGGTTGGAGTTTGGATCCTTCTAGTTAATTTATAATGGTTTCAAGACTTTAGGAATCAAAACAAGGACTTTAAAAGACTGATTCCCAAATGTTTCGTTGAATGAAGGGAACCACTCATTTAGTTTGCATCTTCTTAGTTAAAAGCAGGAAGGAGTTAATAGGCGAAAAGGTGGGTGTTTACTTTTTGAGCTGCTTGATGAACCCTCCATCAAGGTACTTTTCGTACCATGAAGAGGAACCCACATATTCACCCACTTTGTATATTCACCTCCACTCAACCCCACTCATTAATTTTCATTTTAAGAAGAAGACCTCTCAAAGGGCACATTGCTCCTTTTGTCAGTGTAGTGCTGCTAATAAAGATAGCTGCGTACGGCTGGGTTAAATATTGACACAGGCTGAGCACATCATCACTGTTCTTAATTAGCTGGCGTCTCTAGCAAGGCTGTGCGAGGGCAGTGCATGAAAAACGAAACATTTCCCCCACACGAAATCTCGCACCACCCTCCTCTCCTCAAAACATATTTCTATGAATTTTACATAAGAAAGGATACGGGATAGTCAGAAAACATACAGTGTTACAGCTATCACGGCCTTATTGCATAGCCTGGAGCTGCAACCAATTATGTGTTAATGAAATATTTACAATACCAAACTGAGAACGCCAGGGGTGAGAGCGAGATAATACAAGCCTGAGGAGACTGGATTCTGTGTCTTCTCTCCACTCCACTGTTTTGTCTGTATGAAAGGTAGAACAGGAGATTGGCTAATGACAAAAGGCTCGCGAGGAAGAATGTGGGTGCAGCTGCTGTTTAGGGGTTTTTTCAGTCTCCCCTACTGCTGTGGAAACATTTCAGACTGAGAATTCAATAGGCCTTAAGGAAGAAACAGGTAGCTGCAATAGTGACTCACTGAATGTCCAAGTCAGGCATGTTCAGCTTCACCCCTCCAGTCCATGATTTCAACTGGCAACTCTCTCACAGGATGTTGGCATGTGGATCTGCATTCACTGCAGTGTGCGGTGTTTGTTCTCAAGGACTAATTGTGTTTGGGTAATGTTCCTGCTCTGAATTTAATTCTCACTGACTGCATTAATCATTTCAAGTGGTGTTTGCTTGTATCTTAATCCAACACCCTGCCAACCCATGATTCCCCACCTCCGTTTCTTTTTCTTAAGACTATCACCAAACTCTCTGTCATTCTTCATTTCCATCTAACAAGCTCTCTCCTTCTCACATACGAAGCACCTTAACAAGGTGCCGCATCTACCCTATGCTAGGGAAGTGACAAATAACTCATATTTTACTAAAAGTTCAGCTTAGTTACAGTTGTTAATAGGTAAACAGTCATACCACTTAACGTCTCCAGACAGCTCTAAATACTGGTGTTATGCTTTTATTGCAACCTGATAATCCTCTAGATTTCAAGGAAGTTATGCATGCAGGTGTAAACTGATGGTCTGTCTACCTGTTCATTTTAATTCTGTTTGGACTAACTTCATCTGGTTTGTTTGAAAATAATACATTTTCACTTGAGGCTGTGTCGAGTTATTCCTAGAACTTGGATGTCTGTGGCATGCTACCGTTGACCCAATTCCTTACATTTGTCTAAAAGTAGTATATATTTACATAGTGGAAATTTATGTTTGATAGCTCTCTTGTTTGAAAATTAAAAAAGAAAAAAAAAATTGAGTTAGGGCTTTGAGGTGTCATGTTTGTGCTTGAGGATTTTGAAGTAGGCTTTTTTTCTTAAGAAAAATAAAAAGTGTATAAAGTGTTTATTAATCTTTGGTGTATTAATAAACTCTTCATTGTTTCTTGAATCTCTACCTTAACTTGACAAGTTGAAGCATCTGAGTGTCTTATTTATGAGGGAAGATAGGATGGAGTTGGCTTGGTGGATTGGGTTTTATAAAACGAGCTGAGCAAAAAAAAAAAAAAAAATTAACGCTTAAGTTCTATTGGTTTGACTACGTTTTGACCCTCACCTGGTCATGAGATATGTATCATGACTGAATGAAGACTTGGTTTCAAGCAGGTTGCATTAGATTTCTGTGTCTTTAAAATGGAGTGCAGCTGTCCTGGGAGAGAGCTTTGATTAGAACTACTGCTCCTCCACTCTGAAAGGAGTCAGTTGCAGTGACTTGTGCAATTTACCAGGATGCCTCTTGGGCTCCTTTCTTTGGGGGTTTCCCAGGCACGCCCCAAAAGGCAGAGACTCTGAGGTAGACCTAGAACATGCTGCAGGGACTGTAAATCCAATTTGGCATGGGGACATCTTGGAATCCCCCAGAATGAACTGGCAAGGCCTGGATGGATGCTTCTGGCAGCCCAATAATAGTCGAAGGAATTTTCCTCAAGCCAAAGCTTCTAACTCTAAAAGAAGGAAGAAGTTGCATATTATGGTATCTCAAAATGTCAACATCCCTATCTGCTCCAGTATGGGTTCTATAAAATATCTTTCTTTAGTGTGCATGGGGAGTAATTGACTCCGTTGTCCAAAAATGGAGCTGTCATTACGATTTGCCTCACCTGGCTTCCAGGTGGTACCTTGTCACTACATATGTCAGAAAGCTCGTGTAGCAGTTGATGTGGCACCCCATGACTCCACCCTGCTCTCTCCACCTGCAGGTAATCTGGTTGTACTGCAGTTCTGGCAGGCTCCCCCCGGCATGGATTTCATAAAAACTCCAGGAGGTTAAACTGTTAATTAGCTACTGAAAGAAGAGGCCAGCAGCTTGCCGTTAATTTGTTTCACTCGCTTTTTTCTTATTTAGAAAAAACAACAAAACAAAACAAAAAAAATGACATCATTTCCTGCCTGTTTTTGGAGTCAGTTCTATATGTCACAAAAGCTGGACCCCGCTCATTAAAAGGGAGAGAAATGTGTTTATCCGGCTATGATTAAAAGTGTACATTATGTATGTAGAGCCATGCTTATCCAAATGTTCTTAATGAGAGAGACCCTAGGCGCCAGTGTGGGGCTCCTGTGGGCATAGACCCAGGCTCGTTATCACTACACAGGGCATTGATCTCTCAACCGCCTGCTTACTTATCCTCCCTCTCCTCAGCCTTTCAAAAACAGCGAGCTGCACATGAATTATGTGGACACATTGATCAGCTGATTGAGAGCTATTGTTTAGAGGCCCGGGTCATTATTGAAGGAGGGATTACCCAACTCTTGTTTTGTGCGTGCATGTTGGAGAGTGTATTACTCAGCTCCTTGTCAAAGCACACGCTCCTTTTAGCTCACCTTAGACTTGCAGCGGCTGCACAAATGTTCGTGCACACTTGGACACGAGGAAGCACATATGCTTGAACCTACACAATCAACGTGGCCCAAATGACTGGCTACATTGATTGCCTTCCATCTGCAATTATGTTCCCATTGTTTACTTTGCAGCATCTTACTCCTTCAAACGGAATTCAATAATTATTGCTTTATTTAATGTAAAAGTAAGTAAGAGTGGTGGGTGTGGAGCACCAATAGCTGCGCTGTCTTTAAGTGTGTCCATGACCACCCCTCCAAAAAGGACTCTGTTTCTATGGTTAATGTTAAGTAAATTCTCTCCTAGGACATCTAGAGTTATCCATCTTTACCTTTCTAATTTTCCTAAGGCCACAGAGGTCCGTTCCGCTCCTGTATCCACTCCAAGAGACAAATATACAGGCTGTTTTTATCCACCGGTAGTGATGGATCATTTCTGCAGTAAAGGAAGCAACATAGCACATTATGGGCTTTGAGACACAGGGACAGGATGCAGTGGAGGGGTGGCTGGGATTAAAGAGCAAAGGGAACGAAAGGACACGGGTGGGGATGAGGTTCAGGAAGCGGTAGGTATGCAGTTTATGCCTGGAATACACAGTCTCCTTAAGCCACCACCTAACTTTTAGGCGTGTTGTAACTCGCTGTGCCTAATTCAAAGCAGCCAATGTACTTGGCACCCAGTGGGGGCCTTTGTGGTTTAAGCTGTTGTTCGTGCTGCTGGCAGACAGAACATCACCAGCCAAAACTGCAAGAACTGACTGCTACTCGTAGTCACTGCTTTGCTAAATAACCGGCTTGTGTTCCAGGGGAATCCCGGTGCACAAGCTATGATAATCAAGATCCCAGTAGATTTCTGTGAATGGACTTACTCACACCCACACACACACGCACGCACACACCCACAGGCACACACACACACACAGGCTGACAAACTTTTTAGGTTTTTCATTTGATTAAACTATTCTCAGCTCTGTATCTATATGATCATACCGACAAGGAGTATTTTCTTCTGCTTCTTACTGTTGTGGGCTTTTCAACGCCACATGACGCTCTACCTTGTCTTCCTTCATAGAAACATAACGGTTATGTCATACTTTATAACTACCGCTATGACCTCACTGTGGTCGCATAACAAAAGGTGCTGTATGACTTATTCCAACAGGAAGTCAAAATCTGTTTCGTACCTCTGTGATTTCAATGATCTAATTTTCTCATGTCTGCCTTGTTACAGTACTTTGCATGGCGTCAGGTGTGAATTGTAGCTTTCTAAACCATGTATGCCTCTCATAAAATGCACGCATGCGTGTGCCCACACATACACACACACAGTCAGAGGAGAGCTTTTAGTGCTGAGAATCAGGGAGACAATTACAAAGCAATATCCAAGCAGATACTCGCTGGCTCTCACAGGGAATTTGGCAGCTCTCTTGGAATTGATAGCTATTTAGCTCACAGATAGTAATCTGTTTTAATGCATTAATTTTGTATTAACAGCACTGCCAAATTTAATGGTGGAAATTAGGCTATGATCATAATGGCATGTGACTGTGTGAGTGTGTTTTTGTGTGTCTGTGTGTGAACAGTCCTGATGCTCTTTTTTGTCTATACTTTTTGCATGTGTTTGTTGCAGGCGCGTGCTATATTACCGGCTCCTTTGGGAGCCATTCTTTGAAATTACCGGCTTTCTTTCTCCCTTCCACCCTTCCAGTAATACCCCCTTAATCTTGTATTAGCTGGACTCTCCCGGCAACCACACTATTCTGTGTTAAAGGTGCACTTTTACTTTGCATTTAAGTGGCTGGAAATGCAGATGTATGCCGTGCCCTGGGTGGGCGTCGTAACTGATACAGGCGTGTGTGTGCCCACTCAGAGGGCAAGGAGCAGCGTGGAGTTGTGAGAGAGAGGATGGGGTGGTGCCCACACCGCCCCTGTCCCTCTTTACCTGAAAAAGCGCAGAGCACTGCTTCAGCCTCCACAATGAGAGATGAGGGCCTTCATCAGGGAGAGAGGTTTAAAACGCCTCGATTGCAATTTTAGACCATGAAGATAAAATAAAGCTGAGAACCGGACCTTTTACCACTATGAACACCTACGGTGCCTTGCAAAAGTATTGACACCCCTTGAACTTTTTGTTACAAGTACTGTGCAAATGCCGGTACCTTACCGGGAGTTTATTTAATAGACTACTAAGAGTAGTACATAAATCTGATGTGCAAAGAAAGAGTGAAATGATGCAACAAGAAACCTGGAAGCTGTGGCATTCATTTTTCTTCAGTCTGCTTTGATCTTGCAGCTCGTAATAAAAATCTAGTGTAGTCAGTATGAATGCAGCTGTTTTGGTTCTGGAATCTGTTGTGGTCAGATCAAGAATTAACTTTTTGTTCCACATGCAGAGTTTCCCTTCCCATCGGTGGAAGGGAAACTAAAGCCACACATCGCTGTTGACACAGACTCTCACTGTGAAACATGGCAGTGGCAGCATCATGCTGTGTGGATGTTATTCTTCAGTAGGAACAGGAAAGCTTGAGGACTGGAAATAACTAAAAATCAGAATAAAATTGATACTCTCAGACAAATTCTCCAGTCTGACTGAGATCATGCTGTTTAATAAAAGGATGAAGGATAACCTTTAGATGTGCCAAAATAGACAAACTACAATAGACATAAAATTGTAAGTTCAGCAGAGGGTGTTTCTATGAAATATTGACTCAGGTGGCTGGATACAAACGCATGCCACGCTTTTCATATTTCATTTCAGAAAAAAAAAAAAAAAACTATTTTGAAAAGCATTAATTATTTTTTCTCCAGTTTTTCACTATGCACTTCTTCCATTAGTTTGTCACCTAAAATTACAACAACACTCCAAGTCATGATTGTGATTTGATGAAGGGTAAAGGAAATACACTTTCGTGAATAGCGGTTGAATGTTTTAAGATTCTTGTTTATGGACTAATATGTAGAGTTCTGTCCCTTTCCATTAGCATAAATTACATTTTGTTTAAAATAATTGTCACCAATCAACTTATCGTTGCGAACATGTTTTGTTTTACACATATACTGTTATTATGCTTTTAGTATGTCTCGCTTTTGTTGCTTTACAGCCGGTCTTGCATTAAAATCCCTCAGCTGCACACCCGCTACTTAAATGCGGTAAGTGCTACTGAAATCACTGCAACCGAGGCAATCAAGCGCCCACACCCCCGCCCCAAAGCACCACGGCACCCCTCCTGTTGGGGCCTTGATAGGGCAGTAAGAGACCCCAGAGTCAGGCAGCACAAGTCCTCCTAGGCCAACATGACTTTTTCATTAAGCTGCCAAATTCCTCCTCTCGAGTTGGAGGTGATTTATCAACCGGGGACTTCATTGAAGGTTCATAGGAAACAGACACAAGCCCCGTCTCATGCATTATTATGTTTCACATTCAAAGTGTGGATGTCTGAGTGAGACCTGGAGCTGGCCTGAGAGAATATCCAATATATATTTGTGCTTTTAGATGTGATCCCAGGAATCTCGCATGGATAATTCAAGGAATCAGAGGAAGCTTGTGAGCGTGATGATCAGAGGGGCTGCTGGCTGTCTCTGTGCCGCTCTCTTATGCAATACACAATTATGCCTAAGACTTAGGTCCTGAATGCTAAATGAGCAGAGACCACCTCGCTCTTCATTAGGCATGATTCCCTTCCTGTTTCACTGACGCAGGAATGCCCCAGACTGCTGCAGGTCACGGCCAATGCAGAGATGGTGAAAGTGTTGGTTTACAGGTGTAATCATTTGAGATAGTAGACAGAGCTACAAGCAGCAGGGCAGGCTGCTTTTGGCCCCACTGAGACCATCTCCCTGACCAGTCAGGGGTGAATTATGGTCGATTGCGGGGCAGGCGTTCTCGAGTTCACTCCTATATAAACCTTGTGCTTTTTATGGGGAACTATAAAACTCCCAGGATTCCCCCCCCCACCCCCTTCCTCATGAGACTGGCTTTGAAGTTGCAGTCAGGTGCTGTCATTTTTTAAAACTTGTCTTCTCGTAGATTTTTGGAGCCTTGAGTCATTTGCGGCAGCAGCCCTTTTTAATTCAAGACATCTGCTGCGACTAAAAGCAATTTGACTGATTTGCTGTCATCTATAACTGAATCTGTCTCATATTTCCCTCTACCTTATTTCTGATGCAATATTTGTGTAGAGCGCAAAAAGGAGGAGAAGGAGGAGGGCCCCCACAGTACCCAGCAACACCTATTCATGACATCATGGATGGCTTAAAACGAGGCGAGAAAGGAGAGCACACAGAGCTTTTTACAATCACCTAATAACTCTATTACACTGAGCTGTGGGGCTCACAAAGAGGAAAAAAAAATCTCCTATTCCTTTTCCTGGAAGCGGTGTCTTAATGCACATTTTAGGTGTAGAAGTGAGAAATGTGAAACCAAAAAGAATGAAACACAATAGCTCAGAAAACCCCATGGCAACATTACAATATTGCCAGAAAATTAAACATTAGGAGAAAGGGACAAAAGCATTTTAGGAAGGCATAATATTGTTATGACTCTTTTTTCTGTACCAGGCTGTCAACACCTGATTTGAAGGTAATGCAGTTAAATGTGTGATATTTCCATTGCTTTTACGTCTTACAGCCAACGGAACGGGCCATCTAGTTCAGGAGAGGGTAGCTCAATTTCCTTTTCATAAGTAGAACCATATTCTGATCATGCAGGTGAACATTTAGGGCAAATAAAGTTAGAAGATTATATTCTGAAGGTGTGGGGTGAAAAATACTCAGCAGTCAGCTAAAAGCAGTCGATTTGTTCTCTAAGCTTAATCGTACCCAGGCTTAGGTTTCCACAAACCATTTTAGTTGGTTTTAAAGTCGTGGTGCGTTCCATGTCCTGTTCGGTTTTTCTTTCATGTCTGTTAATAACTTGTTTGTTTAACCATCCCCTTCAAACACTGGACATTAATGGGATACAACGTTGACCAGTCTTTGTCTTAATTTGTCCCAGAAAAATAGATGGACATTTTTTTTTTACTCTTTTAGCCAATAAGCTCACGGTAATAAGGCATCATTTTAGAAGTTTTTAGAATTTAAAAACTTTGACTTTTCAAATCATTCAAAAATAACTGGAACATGATGACGTTAACAAAGATATTTTCCCCTCTCAAAACGTGGCGCACACTACATACACAGGAGTCGAGAAAATTAAAGGGAAGAGAGGAAAACTTGGGAGCTGACATTGATTCTATCCACAGAAATCCACAGCAAGACATCCCAGTTTCATACGAGTATGACAAATGACAGGCGTGACACATACAGAGTGAGGGACTTTTATTGCATACATGCATCAGTGTGATGCTTTAGGATAATGGTCAATAACTCCGTTGCTCACACCAGGCCCAGCCATATTGTGTTGGCCTTGCATCATTGATTGAGTCATGCAGGAGGTAATTAGATTGGGGCTTGGCGGTGTGACGAGTGGTTGTGGTGGCACGGTGTCACTATGGGGTGTTATGCATGTTGTGACTCTACAGAGGGACAGGCTGGAGGCCGGACAGGGCGTGCTGTTAAGTGTCGGGGTCAATACCGATGCCGATTTTCTGTTTTGCGAAGATTGTCCTCCTGTTGGGGAATGTTCTGTTTTCCCTCAGATTGCACTCAGTCCCCCCCCCCTCCTGCCTCGCCACAAGCTGACTTTGCCTCTGTTTCTCTATGAGAGCGAGAATTTAACTCGCTATGATCAATATTTAGTATCCCATGCGTGAAACAGGCAGATGTTTGGAGTTTCCTTTTTCAGAGACGGGAAGCTTCTGTTGAGTGAAGGGGATCAATGCTTCCTTCCGTCTGTGAGGCTGCGGACCCGCGGCTTCTGAAGGATGGCTGATGCTATTCCTGCCCACCCTTGGGCCCCCTGAGATTTGCGTGCCTCCCTGGCTTCTCCTGTCCTGTTAGCCCATGAAACAGACACTCACTCAGACAAGTGTGCAGTCCAAACAGTTGTCTTGAAGTGAAAGAGGTCTGGATGTTAAACAACGGGCCCGTGATTGGGAATTGATTTGTTCATTTGCCAGCTGTGTGAGTGAAAGTGAGTCGGTGGTGCCTGGCCAGCTATCTGCCATCCACAATAACTTCTTTCTTCTCTCTCCTTCTCGTCTCTCTCTCTCTCTCTCTCTCTCTCTTGCTCCGTCGTCCTTCTTTCCTCCCTCAGCACCTGCAGCAGCACGAAAATGCGGTGGAGGGAGATGCCTGCTACTACCACTGCGTGCTGTGCAACTACTCGACCAAGGCCAAACTCAACCTCATCCAACACGTGCGCTCTATGAAGCACCAACGCAGCGAGAGCCTCAGGAAGCTTCAGCGCTTGCAGAAGGGCCTGCCGGAGGAGGACGAGGACCTCAGCTCCATTTTCACCATCCGCAAATGCCCTTCTTCAGACACAGGTCAGGACATGACCTTTTGGCTCTTTACGTGTGAATTTCTTTGTTTTTTATTCTTTTATGCAGCTTTATTCATGAACTGTCATCAAGTGGCTCAGTCAAGAAGCTTCATATGTCCTATCTGACGCGCGCACCTGAACCTCTCGATTTTCGTGTTACTGTTTTTGTTTACTTGAATATTCCTACTTTTGGACAGCCCTTTTACCCTGATTGAACTAAATGGCAAAAATAAGCAAAAATAAGCATAACTTTTTTTCCATTCAATTTTTAGCTGCAAATATGATTTGCTACAAAATATTCCTGCCAAGGCACAACTCCCTGTTAATGGAAGCTGTCCCTTTTTAGCCATTAGAGACACATTAAGATAGAACATTATGTATGGAGAAGGAGACGCTGAACAACAGCAGTGGCTTTCTAAACAAGTACACCAAAAATCAGACACTGCCTCAACTGTAGCTCGGCAAAAACAAAGTGACTCCACTGTCCATTTATTACGGACTGATTAGGAGGAGTGAGCTGTGGTCAATTAACACGCTTTCTTAGTAGAGATTTGGTTTTCTAATCACTTTAAGTTCTGTGTCTTGACAAAGGGCCTCTATTGTGTGTCCCTCCAAGAAGGAACCATTTACTTCCCTCGCACACATACTCGCTGTCTGTGTTATGTGGGTGAAAAAAAAAGGGGCCAGCCTGTGAAGACGCTTTGTTCCAAGGAGGCAGGGATAATGAAGCCAGCGGCCGGGAAATTGCGCAAAAGGCAGTCACAGATCTGAAGCAAATCATTAGAGAACATATTTAGCTGAGCAATTAGGGACAATTAAGCTTTCTGCTCACTGCACTCCAAATATGTTAATGACTACAGTACAGTGGACAGGCGAACATGCAAAGGCAAGAGGAAGGGGCATTTAGGTTAAAAGGGATGGGGGTAGGGATTTTTTTGTTTTTTTTGTTTTCAGGATAGAAGAGTTGTGCTGTTTGCAAATTGTTTTTAGTAAATGATAGGCCATTTACGTCGTCCTCTTCTTTTTTTTTTTTTTTTTTTTTTTATTTTTCCGTCTTAGATGGCCATATCTGTGTCCAAATTAGGAATTCAAGCCTTGAGTCAGGCAGTGTGCATTACACATGTACAAATGCTTACAGCCCTTCAGAACCTCATCGGATTACAAGAACCCTCACTTACTAAAACAGACCACTGGAACCTTTTTCCTGTCAGGGTGTTTAAAGGTTCACCATGCAGTTTGATAATGACTCAAGGACAAAATTAATTGTAAAGCCTGTCCTTTTTTTTATAAGACCTACAGCTTTACTATAGTGTTTAATTATTCGAGGGAGTACACACTGGCTTAGATGTATCAATGACTAAATGTTTCCTTCATACTTTGTACTGAATTTCCACATGCCAACTGGACTTTCAGTGAGAATAACTAGAATGTTATCAAAAGTAACATTCCAAAGTGATTATTATTATGACTTTCTTTTTTTCTTTTTTTTTTTAGAAATTTTGAGTTTCAAGAATCTGCATGGACTCAAAAAAGTTGCTTCTCATGTTTCTCTATCTGGTTAGTTTTCTGTTGACACTATTGACACACATCAATCAGGTGCTGAAAGTGTTACTGTCTGAAAACCCCAGTGAGTGCTGTTTGGGATAAATCACTTCCTTTGTTCTTTTATATGCTCATGTTTGTGAGTTTTAAGTTGGTATTGTTGCCACCTATTGGCAGGGCATGGGCACTCCATCATTTTGGGACAGAGTATCTGTTTCTGATCCGGTCAAACATTCTTTTCCAATTAGGGAAATGATCCAATGAAGATCTTCTAGTGGTAACATGATTTAGACACTTACTACTCGTTTTACTTTTCAGTCTTTGTCAGAAATATTTTGTCTAAACATGTACAAGATCAGTGTAAATTGTTGTAGTCATGTTTTTTAGCAGTATCCATCTTGAACTTCAGATATAAGCAGTTGTAGTAAAATTACCATAATGAGATTAAAATTTAATTGTCTTGCTTTTTTAATATAAAGCTTTACTAACTGTTTCTATCCTCTTGAAACAATAAGATTTTAGTAAATTAGCATTTCTCCCCTAAATTCAAACCGTTCATCCAAACTTGAATTTTGTAGTTGCAAACTGTTATTGTGGAAATAATTAGATTTGATTAAAATTAAATAAGTAAACGAATGCAATTTCCCAGAATAAAGACTTTTAAAAGGCCAATGTTTGGTGCATGTAGACACATGTTATTTACAACATAGGAAAAAAACTTTTAGCAATACCCTTGAAGAAATATAGTTGTGATATTTATTTTACTCTTCTGCTTTCCAAAACTATGATCAAATTCAAGATCAGTGACTGTGACCCAGTATTATTTACTGGAGTCAATTATTTAGCAACACCCCTGTTTGGTTTACACAGTGAAAACATACTTATTTTGATTTAAATTACCACAGTGACAGTCTTCAACTGTAATATCCAAAAGTGCTTACTTTGCACTTTCTTCTGGATAGCCACAGCTGTGTAGTTTGCCTTGAAGCAGCATCCTCTTTTCTGAGCCTGAGCCTTTCCTTCTTTTGAGCAATACTTCATTATTCCCTCTCTGTCACTTATTTTAAACTTCTGTCTTTTGTATTTCTGGTACAGTTGCTACAGTGGCTGAACACTAACTGGTTTCTGAGCTGATCAAGGATTTTTGAGTCATCTATTTGGGTCTTATTACTTTCTGGTTTGATCTAGGAACTCTTTCTCTGCCGGTTTAGGTTTATACCTCACTTCCTCAGATAACCTTCAAAATAAAATAAAAAATAATCATTTATTATCAAACACATGTTGCAAATATTGACAGGAGGTAGGAAATCTCTTACTTTTTTTTAACAACAAAGGCATAATTCTGAACTAAATCACTGAGCACTATGGGTATATTACTTCTTTCCACATTGTGGCTTCTCATGAGGATGCAGCAAATATGGACAACAGGAATTTGGAGCCTCAAATCCCCACTGAGCATAAAGTCCAAAGAAGGCAAGGATAGCAGAACTTTTATTTTTAATTAGAAAATACATGCACAAAAGTCCCGGCATTGTTTTCATTCTTGCATATACTATAAATGTGCTGCTGAGGCATGTTGCTCTGTGGCCCCACCTTCATTTGTTTTCTTTAACCCTTTATCTGTGGCGAAACAAAGGAAGTCTCCAAGGGACCTCAGCCCCACACATCTGCCATGTGTGCAGAGGTCACTGAGTAAACCTCGTGTTTGACTTAAACCAAGACACCCGCACTAATCTGTAGTTTTTAAGAAAAGTGGCTCAATGTGAACAGATACTCAGAGAAGATGGCGACATGCATGGGACACATTCACGGGTGATGACAGGTGCTCCTGGAGCCTGAGAGCAAAATGTGTTGTGCATTTAGATGTTCAGTGGAAAAAAAAAAAAAAAAAACAGCGAGGCAACCGGTGCTAGATGTCATCTTTCCAGGCTCTCTACATAGAAAGTCATATGGACACTCAGAATAAAAATGGATGCAAATCCAGATGGAAAAACATGTTTGGGTAGCTCCTATTTGAGAACTATTGGCACACTCCCGCCTATAATGACTCTATTTCAATCGAATGATACTCCCAGGGCATATAGCTCTGTGACACATTGGGGTTTCGTCGCACTTAATCAAATACAATTTTTTTTTTTTAACATAGAGCAGAATGAGAGCATGACTTTAAAAAGGGCAAAGTGAACTGAAGAGTGACGCTTGGTTTTTGCCTGCCTACGAAATAGACGAGGAGACAAAAGCAGGGGCGCAGAGTGTTTGAAGATGGTGAAATATTAGTATTTTTCTGGTGTGTGTGTGTATAAATGTGCGTTTTTATGCATGTGTATGAAGGAGGCAGAGATGGAGAACAAACGTGGCTGACAGTGAGGATTAGCTCCTGCTGTAAATCTGCCTCAGTCACAGATGGCAGGCCCTTGATCGCTGGGCTGTGACGGCTTGGCTCTCTTCGCAGAAGGAAATCCCTGTCTGCGAGTCAGAGAGGCTGGAAAGGAGAGGAACAGGGCTGGGGCCACCTGGGAAGTCACCAGTCATTGTGTCTTGTCTGAGTGAAAGTAAATACTTGAGCGTTCTAAGTTAAACAATTGTTTTTGGAAGTGTTATTCTTCCGTTTGTTACACATACTGCTATGTAGTTCTTCTAATTGAAGCGTGAAGCCCCCAAGCTGGATCAGCATCTCTTCGTTTGCTACTTTTAGAATCTGTCTACATGCCTGCAAACATGACTGCCTTTTTAATGTCATGCGTAACATTTAATGACCAAGAAAGCAGATTTCTGAGATCTCTGTTTCTTTAAATAAGCTGTAAGTTAGCTCAAAAACCGTGCCTGTCGAATGCTAGACTAAGATTCGACCATCCAAGTCCAAGAGGCTACACGTTACTTTTAAGAAGAGTTTTCTTAGAATTCCAAGATTGCTTCTTTCATTAAAAATATGTTCTGAAAGTATTTTAGTTTAAATATGAGTCTTTAATACAGTGTTAGATGTTTTTCTTTCTTATAGGAAACTGTTGTGTGTGCCAAGTGTGATACTTAAGTATTTAGGTGTAATTCATGAGTCAGCTGTTTTTAGTGAATTTCTGCAATAAGTTTCTCTTAATGCATACGATTCTGACTTTTTTGTTTGACGAAAATCTTATGAATGCATGACTATAAAGGCCGAACGTTACAATGAATGAATGATACAAAAAGGAAAGTATTTTGGGTTTTGTTTTCTTAATGCCTGCAATAAACCGGTTTTTAATGTAGAACTTTATCCTATTTTTATAGCAGACAATAAATAGAATAATCCTTAAAGATGAAAAAAAAAAACTGATGAATGTGGAAAATAACTTTACAAAGCATAGATGACAAATTAGTTTTTTTTTAATGGTACTTAATTGACTTACAAAATCTAATATACTGATTATCCTACTGTTTCATCTTCTGCTTCTGGTCATTTTTGCACCAGATCAAAGATGAGGGTTTTTTTTTTTTTTGTTCCTTTCTTCCCTCCTCTCATACAATCTGTGACCTGTGGCCATGCTACAACTTTGAAATTCAGGTACAATCAGAGGTGAGCCAGGCCACGCTTGGATGGCATGCGACGTCCAGAGTCTGAGCTTCTGCTCCCCACAGGCAAGAGAGAAACAGACGGTAGCCGTTTCTGGAATGTCCTTCTTTATTCATGCTTGTTAAAATGCAAAGCGAACCTTTCCAGAAACAGGATATTGTAGCCCCCAACCACCAGACCCTTTCTACATGCCACATTATGGGCAATCTGAAAGTAAGTTGTATGGGCAGACACTGCTGCAATGCGCTTTTAATAAAGACTGTTATTGCCCCACTGATGCAGAGTGGATATGAGGATGAGGGCTGTGCAGGCCTGGATGAGCAGGGCCCCAGAGGGCCCACAGCTCACTCAGACCTCTGTCAGTCGCCTGCCTTCTAATCCCTGTCCGAAGGGCATCAAGGCAGCATAGGAAATTGTTTGCTGTCTGCATAACGTGCCAGGAAATTCATAAATGCATTACTTTTCATTTTGAAAATATTACAGAAGACTAGACATTTATTAAAAAGCCAAAATGATGGCTTTATAGATTTTCCAGTGTAGGATTTTAGCATTTATGTGACCCCTCTGCTAAAACTACCACACTGAAGTCTCCTGCCTCCTCTATCACTGGCTTGATATAAAATCCTCCCTGTGCCCCTCTTGTTATGGCAAATTGACCTAAGAGCCACCACTCGAGCTGCGCACAGGAATGTGTGGTGTTCAGATTTTCATTGCCGCTCCAGACTGACGCTCTGTCCCTGCCAGATGATCAAAAGACGACAGACAGGATATTTGTGAAGTGACGGAGAAACTCTGTTAGTTTAGCAGCAGAGAGCCGTACCCATGGCAGGACCTCCGAGTTTGTGCTCTGTTTGTTTTCTGGCCTGCGCCTAATTTCTTTCACTGTCAGTTATGTCACGTGGGTGTAAGTATGCACCAGATTTTACTTTGCAAACTCACATGCCCATAAACGAGGCACACACCTAGGTGTCTGCACTGAAATCCAGGCCATGTGTGGCTGCAGGAGGCTCTCCCTGTCATCGAGACCATTTTTAGAGGAGGCCAAAAGCACATTATAATATTGGTTTCCCCCTCTCTTGTCATTACGGCGCGCTCTCTTTGAAAGCTGATCCAAAAGATAGACAGTCCATCAGGAGACTGTCATCTCATTTGTACTTACTAAACGTGTTAATGAGTTCTATTTTCGGGGGCCAGAGGCTTTGCTGCTGGATACTGGAGCAGGGGTGGCGATCAGTGGTGTGAGGTGCTGGATTGAATGATCCGGAGGAGCTCGCCGGGAGGAGACGGGGGTAATGCAGTAGCCTCGCTGCCCCTCATGTCAGTCACTCAGAGTGACCACAGCCTCCACAGGGTCTGTCAGTCAGGGCTGAGGCGGGAAGTCTGTGGTTACAGACAGACAGCGGAGGAGGGAATAGATTAGGTGCCAGAGACATAATGGTTGTGATGGGTTTAATTATAGCAGCGGTCATGTCTCTGTCACAGGTAGATGAGATGAAGAAGAAACAGATTTCCAGCTTTCAGATGAAAGTTTTCTGTTTATGAATGTAAGAGTTTTTATACACCTGTCTTACCGAGTAAACAGCCAAGCGGTTATAATTCGCCATATAAGTGTGTTCATGTCATGTCAACATTGGCTTGTTAAGCATGACTTATTCTGAATAAAAACATATTTAAACGTTTTTAGCCAGAGTATCTTGTAATTTTTGTAGTCTAAATCATTGTTGTTTAACTTTTCGGAGGATTTTTCTCTCTCTATCTTGAACGTGTGCCTGACCGTGACCGCATTTTATGTGTTGTGTTCGTAAAAACAAGAGGAATGTTGACACGTAGAGGACAAAAGAAGAGGTCGAAAACACCTACAGCAGCAGATAAACAAAATCTGAAAGTCATGAATAAAATAAAACACAATTAAAAAAAAACAACAACAAAACAATACCTTAGAGTAAGGCTGCACAATATGTTGCGCATACGCCATCAACAAAATACCAGTGTGTGCAATAATCATATCACAAAGTACTGTTAGGAGGGCAATAATTGTTACCTGATATATTCTAAGTGTATACTATACCATATGCTGCACCAGTTGATTTTTTTATTGTGTTAATTCACAGTACAAAGACTCATGTTGCCATTTTATGTAATAGACCGAGACAAAGTAGTCTTGTGAAATAGAAGAAAAATATGTATAAAGATATTAAATAAATATATATTTTTTAATAAAAAAATCTTAAATTGCTTGAAAACCTTACATCTGTTAGATCAAATCCATGATTTACCAACTCCTCAATGTTTTCTGCATCCTATTTTTGCAATATGTCTGGGTTTACATTGAACTGTTTGCTTCACAAAGTAGCTTTGGGTTTTTGCCCTGTTATTGGAAGGGGAACCTCAGCCCAACTCTCAAATCTTCTGTAGCCTCTAACAGGTTTTCTTGCATATATATCATTATCTATTTTTATCTCTGAGCAGCTTCTTTGTGCTGCTGAAGAAAAGCATCCCCATAGCATAATGATGGGACAACCATGTGTCACAGCCAGGATGGTATGCAGGGTTATTATCCCACCAAACACATTGTTTACGTCTAGGCCAAAACAACACATTTTGGCCTCATTTTAGTAGATCGTGTCATGGTTGTCTTATAACAGTGGCATTCTTCTTGCTGCTCTTCCATAAAGTCTATTTTAGTAGAGTGCATTATGAATAGATTTACATACAAATAATTCTCCTCTGTAGCTGTGCTAAAGGTTACAGTAGAAGTATTGAATGTCAATTTAGGTGGAAGGCCATGATTTGGTAGCTTTACTGTTGTGCTAACTTATTTCAAACCTTTCCACAATATAATATAACATAAGAGTTTGATTTTATTTAGAGTGGTCAGATTTAAGGGGCCCACAGTAGGAGATGCCATACATCTCCTATTTTGTTTGTAATAAAGTTTAAAAACCTTGTATTCTTTATCTTTCACTCGACAGTTATGAGCTACTTTGTTTTTGATCATATTAAATTCCTCTGAGATACATTAACATCTGTGTTTTTAATGTAGGAAAATGTAATATCTTTCAAAGGCCAAAGGCACCGTAGTTCTTTTGGAATCACCAAGTTAATGGTGAAATACAAATATGTGATATTTTTTAATTGATTTTCAGATTTAACTACAGAAACAACAAAAACAAAACAACAACAACAACAACAAAAACAAACCCGGATCGAGTCGGACAAGCTTCCGTGAACAAAATCTTTAAAGATATAATTTCAAAAGAGTTCTGTGCTTAGTTGTCTGTTAGATGTACAAATAACACCAGCTCATGCCATAAATTTAGAAACATTTTTGTGTGTGAAAAATTCAAAATAATAAAAAGCAGCATTATTAATATGGAAAAAAGCAAAAAAGAAATGAGAAATGGCTCAAGACTTTTGCACTGTCTATGCTGGCAAAAATGATCAGTTGTGTTTACACTAAACTACAGATACTCCCTCTCTTTGTTTGCCCCTGCGTAGTCGTTGTAATATTTCATTTTTTAAAGGTTTCCTACATAATCCTTACTTGAACTTTCCCCTAAGGCTCACATTATCACTGTACATCCAGCCCCTTCTCATCTGTGATATTGATCGTAGCGCAAGTGTGTGCCAGGTAATCTAGGAAATACGACCAATAAATTGTTATACACTTGGATTGCTTCATTTGTTTCAGTGTTTTGGTATTGGGTTTAACAACACTGCTTGCTGTCAGAATTAGGCAGCTCAATTTGACCATAGGCAACATCAGGGTGGAAACGGGATGGGGGGAGTTTGGGAAGTATTGAGCCTAGGCAGAAAAGTTTTATTTAGCCATTTTTAATAAGGCTGTTTTTGCCCCCCAGAGATAACTGGTGGATCAAAGGGCACGATCTGTTCAGCTTGGGGTCCAGCAGAGATGATCAGCTTTGCTGACAGCAAAACAAAAGCGAAGTGAAGGATGCCCTATCTGGCCTCAACTCCGAAGGCTCCATTAGAATAAAGGCAGATGAAACAAAGACTGGCTAACAGCACATATGTTGTAAATCATTATCTGCTGTCTGATAGATGGACACGAGGAGAGAGCTGAGCCTACAGAAGGGTGTTTGTGAACAGCTGCTTAATGTGCAGTTTTATGTTATGCTAGTTACATGCGAAGAAAACATCATTACTGTCCAAAAAAAACATTTAAACAGGAATCACACACACACAGACACGCACACTCATACACACACACACACACACACACACACACACACACACACACACACACATCTATGTTTCTGATGCATTAGCAAAGAGTCCCCTCCAGTGCCTCAACCACATCAACTAAAAGCAGCCAGGCAGATGGCAGCAATGAGAGAAGTGCAGAAATAATTCAATAGTGAACCTCTCTAACCTTTACCTGTGGGCGTGAGCACCAGTCATTGATTCATGCAGTGCTTGACAGCACACTACACACCACCTGAGGAGGGTGAGAGGAGGATGGATGAAGAGAAATGGATGAGTTTGGTGAAAAACACAAAAAGGATAATGCGAGTGGGAGGACAGCTCTGCAGTGTGTTGGTGTGTGTGACATTAGAGGGAACTTTCCACAGATGGATACTGAAAATTATTCTGGATTTGACTAGTTTCCTCCGACTCCCCGCCTGCCTGGCTCTCCCCTCAGCTAGATGTTGGCAGCAAACAAACAGTTTCGCACCAGGTTCGGCTGTGACGCCACAGGAGGATGCCACTGATCACACAGCACTTTTCAGATCTGAGGCTTTCAGAAGCTTGCTTTTGGATTATGAACACAGCCGACTTGTCTTAAACAAGATTTAGCAGACATTAATTATGCCATTAAAGCAAAGTTTTCTAAAGATTTGTTCATGATTTCAACAACACAGAAGATGTAACTGCCTGCTTTTCAGAAGATGATCCAAGACTCAGATGGGACATTATCCGTGTTCCTTTGGGTCCGCCAGATATATCACTGTTTGTGTTTGTCTGAGCTTTAAGCTCAAAGACGCAGAATGGCTTGGATTAGCATTTGGGATTAATGAGGTTTAACCTGGGCAGGTAAACAGAACCTGTCATTTACACTATAGGTGCGCACCTGGACTTCAGAAGCCAATGAAAATGTTTCAACCAATCACGTATTAGTTTGTCTCAAATAAATTTTCATTTTATTTTGTATTTATTGTCAGAAGAGTTTTTTTTTTTCCATGTAGACATGATTATTAAAGAATATGTACGTAATTTACTCACATTTAGCTTTGTAGACATTGTTATGGGAAGCAGCAGAGGATATTCAGCAAAATGATTCTTTGTAGTTGGATTTCTTTTTGTTGACCTCACAGACAAAACATAAGGACCTTAGAATAAAAAAAAAGGTTCTCATTCTTCAGCTTGCTGTTGACGTACGCGTTGCCTTTATCTGTTCTCTGAATATTTTGTCATTTGAAGCACTGAGATGCATTGATCCATAATCTAGAAAGCAAGCGAATGTCAGCCTTCATACCTGCTGCCCAGTAAGCATGCAGCAGGATGCATCAGTTAAATTCGGCAGCACAGTGACCGTTATGGAGAGGAGGCCCTTATTATTATTGTTATTATTATTAGAATGTGCTTAAATCAAGTAGTGTTTTAAAAAATGTTGTTATATTAAAATTATGCTGAGCTCAGTAATTATTCTAGATGTACTAATCATGATTTGTCTGATAAAATAAGGACAAGGAAAATATTTTTCATTTTTAGTTTTATTTTCCTATGCTAATAATCTTTGGTTGATGAATAATTCACCATGTGTTTTTTTTTTTTTGTAACTAATAGAAGACCATTGTAATACCACAAACCATCTAAAGTACGAGAACCTTAGAGCTGCAAGATCAACAATTTTTGCTTTTACCTACATTTTTCTTCTCTGAATCAGTTTTAACCTTTAGTGACTCTTTAAAAAAAAAAAAGAAGACAATGTTTTCTGTGAACTATTGAAAACAGAGTTTTGCTTACGTCAGAAAAAAAAAAAAAGCATAACGTTTTATTTGCAATGTGATGTGAAATCTTGAAAATATTAAGTATTGTTGAAGATGTTTTCTTCCCAATCCAGTTTGGTCAAAGCTGTATAGCAGCTCCTGGCCGAGTGAGGGTTTCTTGGGAAATGAGCCCTTGTCATGCATATGGTGAATATTTCAAGCAGTTGGGAAAGCTGAGATGGGGCACATATTTGTGTGTGAAATGTTGAACAGAGAACACAGCAAATGTGTCTGAATCCATGTCACAAGTCGCTGTCAGCCTAACGTACGAGCCTGCACTCTGAGGCTTTACTCGATCAGAGGTGATACGGGGGGCCAGGACGGCAGCCAGAATTAAGAAAAATGGGCCGGTTTTTGTCATGTTAAACCGGCCAAAAGAATCTAATTAGACGAGGGAGAGTGAATGGCAATAGCGTCTTTGTTTAAGGGCCCTATGCAGTCACTTTTTTAAGGCCTTTGTTCATTGGCCACAATAGCTTCAGTTTGCGCTCTTGTTCTGGGATCTTCTTTTTTTTTCTGACTCTGCAGTCAGTTCCTGTCCGTTCCACTTTGTCTCGCTTCACCTCCATGCTCTGGTACTCCGAGTCACGACAGGGCAAAAAAAAAAAAACTTGCCCCTCCTGCTCCTGCACTTTATCATAATCCACCCCATACCTCCATTCCTTCCTTCGCCATCATCGTTATCCTCTGCAGTTCATTCTGCCCTGATGTTTCTTTTCTCTCTGCACTGCTGTCGTGGATAAGTAGTGAGGGGAATGATTTACATGTGGTCTTTGTAATGATTTAGATATTTACTTAGATTATTTTTATAGCAAGCTTTTCAGAAGGTAGAAAGTAGAATATAATAACAGTATTCAGTATTCAGTATTTTAGGTTTTTTTTTTTTTTTGTCATATTTCGCCTTTTTGCCTAATAGCAAAATAGCCATAAATTGAAATCACTAATAATTCAACAACCCTCCAAATTGGTGCACTATTGAAAAGTACTTGACATGTGTAACCATTGAGGTATAAGTCACCTCTTAACAACAATTTATCCTTTCTTATTGTGTTTTTTTTTCTATCTGAAGACAGAGGCCATATTTGAATTATATGAGCCATTCAACAAAGAGAAGCACTCACCCTCCATGATAATTTGTTCACAAGCAATTAAGCCTGCTCTTAGTACTAGATAATAGTTCATAAAGTAGAATTTCATTTGTAGATCTTCTATGATGGAAAATGTAGCTATCCCCTCACCAGCAACTTTGTTATGTATGCCTGCTCAACTGCCTGTCAAGACAATTAGCCCATCACTTGAGAGGAAGCCAGCACCAACATGGAAAATTGAAACGGACGAGCCACTGCTCTAGATCACACTGACAACCACTTGTACCAGCAAAGAACAGAAAACTGCAATTCGGCTTCCCAATATTTCTCGATAACCGATGCCGCCTGGTCCCGTGGGTCTGGATTTCAGCGGCAGCAGTCATACGATAGGGTTACAATTTGATGTAAAGCACGGCTCTATCTTGGCTTGTACAAACAGCTCAGGCTGGTAATGGTGGTGTAATGCTATGGGGAATATTTTCTTGGGCCCTTTAGTACCAAGCCATCATAATTAAAATGGCACTAACCTATCTGTGCATTGCTGCTGACCACTTCACCCTCCTGCGACCATAGGGCTCCCATCTTCTGGTGGCTAATTCCAGCAGGATAATGTACCATGTCGCACGGCTCAAATCATCTAAACCTGCTTTCTTGAACATGACACCATATCTCAGTTGGGATGTGGAGGAACTGGAGAATCACATCTTGGATGTGCAGATTTGCCATATGGATGCCACGAAGGACTAACTTTGTAATAGTCTTGTGTACATAATAAAGCAGCTGCTGAGTATAGAACAGGATAGATTCATGTATAAAACGAAAGGAAGCATATTTCTAAAGATGCCTCTAAGTTATGGTCTATCACAAGCAAATTTTTGTTCAAAAAAACATAACGACGCACCTCGGTGTATTGAGTGGACTGTTAACGGCTCTGTGACTTACGAAAGTGTAATCATGCATGGTAAAACCGGACCCAAGTCGCTAACCAAGGAGCAATCTTGTGTGCATTTAAGTGTCCTTTTCTTGTTGCAAAGGTCATTCATAACTTAGTCACGCTACTGATGTACAGTGAGAGATATTGATTGATTAATGCATTAAGTGCTCACAATCCATTAGGTTCTGTGAAAGAGACTGGAGAAAAGACTCCTCTCACCATGTATTTTCACCTCTCTGTGTTGTTCAAAGGGCATGTTTTTTTTTTCCCCCTCCTGGCAAACTTTGAAGGGACAAAAGCCAGAATATCTGCCAAGTAATGCATTTAAAAAAAGATTGGTTCTCATAAGTGTCAGTTCAATTAGTCTGAAAAGCTTGACAAGAGATTGCTCTTACATTAGCCTCCTGCTCATGCTGACCCAAAAAGAATATGTTTATGGGCTTCACTCGAAGTAGAATGAGCGCAGCTTAGCGTTTAGTGTTTAGTGTTTAGAAAAGACTCTGGGATTAAAAGGATTGCATGTTCAGCCAATACTGCCATTTCAAGGTGTAGTCCTGACGGCTGTTATCCGTTCAACGAGGTGTACGCACTCCTAGACGAATTCAGTTTCTGTTTTGAACCGATTCCTTAGATAAATTAGAGTAAACCCAGAAATGTGTTTAACTAAAAAAAAAAAATATATCCCTGAGTGGATTTTTGCACAGTTCCTCAGAGGGAAAGGCTCCTCTGTGTTACAACTCACCGACAAGAAAGAGGCAACCTTTATTATCCGTGCCCTAAGCAGGTATGCCTGTGTAAGAGGCCTGAGAGTCAGTCATTACCTTCGAAACATAGGCTGCATTAGAGATTCATAACAGTGTGCCATCTCTGCACCTTTCATCTCTACTAGGGCCAGCTCCATTAGGATCTTTTATCTTTGTGCTGATGGCTGCTGTTGATAATGGGGCTGCCGAGAAATCCCAAAAACTAAAGGCTCAACTGTATTGGGTCTCTTTTTTTCCTCAGCGCACGGTCGAAGATATGTAAACTCCTGTTTGCTGCATTAAAAGCCAAAATGTAATATTTCTGCCACTTTTCAGACGTTTATCTTAAAAATGATATCTATTATTTGAAGTTTCTCTCCCCTGCTTTGAATCTATCCCGCTGTGAATGCAGCCTGTCTTTTAAACATGCTCCCCCCTTTTAAAACTGCAGTCAGATCGTAGTGATCAACATGAAGAAAACTAAAATATGTAAATCATAAAAAAAAAAAAAACAACATAAATATTCCTGGAGCAATGTTTTCAAACATCTGCTGCCATCTAACTGCATAAGCTTTGGAAGGTTAAATGTTGCTAATATATTGGTATTACCGAGCCCCCTGTGCAACTGCTTTAATGATATCCCATGCAAAGCCTCATTGAAAGCTTTGCTTTTGGGCAGACAAACATGACTTTATAATGGTATAGTAATTCACGCGAGCCAATGTTTTTCAAATGTTACCGTAATTATGAAAAATATTCATACGTTTCCCCTACATTGCCATTGCGGCACAAATCTCATTTCCAAGGCGAAGCGGGGAAGGAGCACACTGAATAATCATTGTGTTTAATGCTCTGGTCATAATCCCAGGTTTTATGATGGTTTTCTAATGATTTTCTAATGATGTTAAATATTAGTAGAGAGTACAGCCATAATTCGAACACATGCGGCCATTTTTTTTCCCCGGCGCTCTATCAGCACACCCGATTGCAACTACAATGAATATTGCAATGGGAATGAGATTTAAGGGCCATCCCTTTCGGTGTTTTATTTTGCCGTCTCCCCTTCTGCCATAAATCCTCATTGCTGTGCTCCTGAAACCTCCGCCCTTGTCTGCCTTTCCCAGGTGGGAATACAATTAGGTGCAGGGGCCATTTCATTCAATGCCATTGTCTGTCCACTGCAGTCATCTGTTACTAAGAAGAAGTAAAAACAAAAAAAAAAAACAAAAAAAACATGGGAAATATTAAAAACAAGGAAGCAAAAGGGGTAAAACAT
The DNA here is from genome assembly GCF_001443285.1 of Poecilia latipinna. Lineage (NCBI taxonomy): Eukaryota > Metazoa > Chordata > Actinopteri > Cyprinodontiformes > Poeciliidae > Poecilia > Poecilia latipinna. Next base: position 839,602 of record NW_015112619.1, on the reverse strand, counting down.
AGTAAGAAATGTACACAAGGACTGAGAAAATATTCATCTGTTTTCAGAGGTTATCCAAGCTTTGTTTGTGATGAACAACAATGCTGAGCAAAAATATATATTGCAGACAAAGGCTTTGTCTCCTTCCTGTGCTTTTTCGATGAATTACACCTCTCCACCCCCTACCCCAAGCTTTTTAATTAAATGGCTGCAGCTCCATCTCTCTATCCGTAGCTCCCCATTACAGGGGCTAGATAAGGGATTGCTATCTGTAGCATGTTAAGAAAGGCTGCTGGGCAGCCAAGCCTCATGAAATTTGTCACAAGATCTCATTTTCCTCATTGCCAGACGTGATGCTTATAATTGATGTGGAGGCAGCAGTAATTTATTGGCCGTCCGCAATTATCATCCCCTTCTAGCAGGGGGATGTGACTGCAATTTATAAGTCTGTGCATGTGTGTTGTTGTGTGGAGGTGGGTGGGTGTTGGGGGTGACATTATGTCTTATAAATGAACACAAAAACATGTTTCTTCTTATTGTGTGGTAGGCGAGTGAGTCCGTGCGTTTGCTCCTTCAGAATGCACATTTGGAAGGAGCTCATTATAAACAATATGGGGGCTTTAATGCAGCTCCAGTTTGTTCATTTGAGGTGCAGAGACTGTCAATGTGCCAGCTGGACTTTCACACTCAGCCAGGGGGTGGAAAGCCAACCAGAAGCCTGGGAGGTGAGGAGGTGGGGGTCAGTGAGGACAGGCCAGAGGGGCAGAAGGGACTGCTGCTGCAACCTATTGTCTACAACTACCCCTCATGTCTTTAGGGTATGTTTCCAAATTATGACAGCACTAATCCCTGAGGTAGTTTGTCAATAATGTGGCTTCCAGAGACGAGTAGACTTAATGCAGTTACTTACCAATATGTTTACATTTTTTTTTTAAATTCTCCCCCCTCCAGAATATTTCCTATAATGCTTCTAGTTTCATGAGTGTACATAAAGTCTCTGAAGGAAAGAAAGCAAAGCGTCTATATTACACCAAATGGATGAGAATTTTTAAAACACAGCTGAACCTTCCTGTCCTTTGCTTACGTTCACAGAGGCCCAAATGATCTAAATAGCTAATCTTTAAGATACCCACCCTATTTAATTCAGATGAATTATATATAAAAAAAAAAAAAAACGGTGTTCGTTTCTTTGGAGAACGTAAAAAAATAAGAACCTAAAAGTCACTGAGATCTACTATTATTCATTATTATAAAGCCTACATTTCCTTAAGGCCTCAGGCTACTCAAGATGCAGCCTGTATTTCTGTTCAGAGTCAAAATCACTTCTCCCGCTTCCGACGTCTACTTACATCTCATGTTCTTTCCCTCCTCTGAGACTCTTTGATATTGTCTGTTCTGAACACGAGTCACAGGTTTACTGGCTGGTGCACAGATATTCCTGTTGCACAGTGGTAAGCTCCATGGTCAAAGTGGATTGCTGTCATGCCATGTTGAGGTAGAGAAAGAAGAAGACGGCTGTCACCAGAATCCAAGGTGAGCATGCTTCAAAATGGAACCGGTTTGTTTTGTATACCTGCTCGCCTGTTGTGTGCAGTTGCCAAATTAGACTTTCAAATCAAGAAGCCAGTGGGAGACCAAGACTCTAGTTTCTCCTTCCCTTTAATAATCATCCCTGTTTACTCTTCAGGGAGTCATCTTTATATATTTTTTTTTCTTAAACGCGCCCTCTAAGCAGGGAGACGGTCTTTAATAAAGCAAGCAGTCAGTGTGCCATTTCAACATGTGAATTACACAGGAGAGAATTGAGAGATGGAAGCAATAGAGGAACACCGGAGGAGGGGGACTGGGGGGACTGCCGCTACACCCTTCATGCTATTATCTTTATGGCATAGCAAAACACGCTTCAGGCAATCAGCATGAAATTGTTAATTGCTCAGCCCACTTGTGTGCCACTCGGGGGACAGGGGCAAACAGGAGGTCCCACACAGAGTAAGTAAGAGGTGTCCGTCTGACTGCCTGCTCGTCTGGCCCCCCACTCGACATTAACACTGTCCAATGAATCCGTTTTCTCTGTGCTGCTCCCAGTGAACTCCACAGGCAGATTTTCTTCTTTTTTTATTTTTTTCCCCACATGGTGTATTTAAAGAAATATTCATGGAATATGTTTGTGTTACAGCTCAGTGGGCGTAGTTGCAGATAATAGCTCTTTGTCATCATCTTCCCTATATCTATATTTACTCATCTTGCAGACACATAAGAATGAGTCTGTGGCGTTTCGCTAGTGGATTTTAGGGGCCTATGTGTGCGGCCTGTGTGTGGTGTTTATGCGGAGTGCAATGCAGGTTGTTTTGGAGCAAAGGAAGCGCAATTTATACGTGAGAGAACTAAAAACCTGCTTAAAACATCTGCATTAATGGGATATTGGTAAATGAAGAACTCTTTTTTTTCTTCTTCTTCTTACACTCTCCTAGTTTTGAAGAGGTGGCTCCAGGTGTCTTAGAGGAGGATATTTAAGACATCTTTTTAAAATGAACACCACCCCTCCTGTTACACGCTCAGTCATAACATAATGCCCCTCCTCCCTGGCTATCGGTTTTGTTCCTGTTGGAAAAGAGAGGCAGAAAGAGCAAGGTTACATGGGCGTCATATTAATGGGCCCTGTCATGCGCGTGGATCGTCTTAGGCATGGAGGAGGATGAGCGCTCAGAAGGTGTTGTCTTCAAATAGGATTTCTGCGGGTGAGACATCCTCGTTGGTTGATATCCCCCCTCCGAGCAGCCACTTTCTTATAGAATGATCTGTTATTAGGCAAATGAAGTGCTGCGGGCCCAACGGTAAATCCCTCCACTTTGTCATGGTGTGCTTTCAGTTATCTCACCCCACTCCCTCATTCATTGGTGATGTTCTACCCACTTCACCACGTTATACCAGGCAACCACAACCTAGTGTTTGAAGTCTGTCACCCCTTTTTGAGCAAGGATGACGGAGGAAGGATTCCGAGTTGTAATCTGCGCCTTCTTAAAAGACACACTGATCTTGGAAAAATAGTTGGCTTTCACCTTAAGACTTGTCTTTAAGTCAAAGACTTGTACAGCGGGAAAACTGGATCCATGGAGACAATGTTCATATATTTTCATTTTAACCCGTTATAATTCACATAACAAGCTGATTTCCCTTTCTTCATCTGGGATTGATAAATTCCAGTAATTAAAGTTAAATTTTTTTTAAACATAATGTTTACATCAAGTATTAATTGTTGGTTGCATTAAACAATTCAACTAAATAATCCCCCCGCATCCCCCCCCCTGCCCCCCCCCCCAAAAAAAAAAAAACA
>NW_015112619.1:815479-833137 GCF_001443285.1 Poecilia latipinna | reverse complement strand
GAAAAAAGACACGAAAAAAAACCCCCCCCTCCCCCCCCCCCCCACCCCCCCCCCAAAAAAAAAAAACAAAAAAAAAACTAACAAAAAAAACTTTCGTTTGACTTAAACGTGTATTCCAGACCTCATGACAGAGGGAAGCCAGTTGAGATTGTAAGTGGGGTATGGTAAAAGAGAAGCGGGTAGGATGCATTGTAACTGCTGGACAGGAATTGATTGCATTAATTGATATGCCAATATGTAAGCTTGTTACATCCACCATTGCTAAGGATGATGGCTAACAGGTCCAGCTGATCAATGGAACCAATAAAGGCTTCATCCATTAATGAGGAATGTGGTAATTAATGTTATCCCTAAACCAATTACCTCAGGCGGTGCATCTTTAGGAGAGCCCAGCAAATAGTCCAACCAGGTTATCTCTGTTACACTCTTGGCAATTTTCACATGCTCGCTCCTTAGTCTGCTCTGAGTTAGCATGGCTGTAAAGCTGTAATCTTTCCCAGAGTGTTCACAGCGTTTAAAGCAAAATGTTATGCAATGCTGAAGGTTATCAGCCAAATTAGAATTGTTTTCTGAATGGAGACCTCCTTAGCAATGTGCTAAAGTCATGCTAACTGATCTGCTGGCTGAGGAATGCAATAATAAAATCAGTCAGACTCATCGTCTGACCAAATCCCATTCATCTCAAATGTGTCTTTGAAATTTGAAGCTGAAGTTATATGGTTGTGGTTGGATCCTCTTCTGGCTATACATTTTCTAGTTTTCTTTGGCACTATCTGAAACTTTCAACTGATGAGCAAAGTTTCAAATTCTACACTGCTGTCAGATAGCAAAAAACCTTAGTCACCCTCATTGTGTTTGCTCATTTCATTTATATGACATAGATAAAATACAATTTGGATTTCATAGCTTGATCCATCAGCTTGGTCAAACAGTGCTACAACTGTGGCAATTCTTGCTCTGCTGGTGACCCGACTTTGAAAACTAATTAAAGATAAGTCAATAAAAAAGATGTGATGTTTGCTGCTTTCCTGTACCTATTTACACGCTCTAAATGACTTGACGAGCAGCCCTCAGATGTACAATTTGTTGTATGCTTGGTCATAAACATGTGCTCATCAATTTATCTCTTAGTGGTGAAAGTCTTAGGAAAAAATATGGAGAGGTTTGTTTGTTTTTATACTGTCACTGTTCCTGCCTCCGCTGATTTAACAGAACAGGAAACTACACAATGTGTGAAATGATGACTTATTAGTTTGGACAAGCCCCTCAGACCAAAATCCAGTTTATCTAATGGGTGTTGCAGAAGTGCAGAAAGGTCCATCTGTCTCTCTGGCCATTATCTGAAGCCTTAATCGGGACTTACAGCAGGGCAGGCTAAATAAACAGTAAGTAAGTTGTCTTGGGTGGAGGAACGTCAATGCCTGCAACTTGCTCAAGCCTTCCCTTTGAATGGTTCTGTATTGACCCCTAAGGACCCCACGAGAATTCCCTAATTGAAAATTAATATTGAATCAATGCAGCTGGCCATTTGCATATTGATTATAAACATCCAGGAAGGCACCAAGTATGTCTGGGATCAATAGGGCCCTTCTGCAGCAGGCCGAGAGCACTACATCACATGGCAGCTGCCTGCTCCTGAGGTTAATGACTGCTGCTTGTTAAGCACTTCTTGTCAGGTAGAATCCAGCTGTGGGGTCTTTTGGCTAAAGCTAGGAAAGTGAATGAAGAAGTAAACTTTAATGGAAGAATGTAGAGAAGGATAATCTAGCAAATTCTTTAAATACCATAGTGATGTTTGAGCAAACTTGGTGTTGTCAAACTTTATCGTGAATGTTGTGTATTTTGGCTTGGTGCCCTGCTGTTGAACCCTGATTAAAACAAACCTTAAAGATACCTATATACTAGTATATATAAAAAAAAAAACTGGATATTGTATAAGAGTGCAATTGTGCAATATTTTTTCCCAGTCGTCTCAGAAAGTGCAACTCATATGTTGTATAGAATAATATATTCCAAGCCTTTGTTTCTTGTAATTTTGAGGACTATGGCTTATACACAATGAAAACCCAAAATTCAGTGTCTCAGAAAATTAGAATACTGTGAAAAGGTCATTATTGGAAACTCATGGCGTCACACCCTTATTCGCTAATTAACTCAAAACACTCCTTAAGTTTCCTGAGCCTTTAAATAATCCCTCACTCTGAGTCTGTTGGCTGCACAGAAAGCTGACTTGACAGATGTCAAGATAACGGCCATCGACACCCTTCACAAGGAGGGTAAGCCACAAAAGGTCATTGCTGAAGAAGCTGGCTGTTCGGAGTTCTATATCCAAGCAGTACCTAAACAGAACATTGAGTGGAAGGAAGAAGTGTGGTAGAAAAAGGTGCAGCAACAACAACAGGGAGAACTGCAGCCTTGAAAGGATTGTCAAGCAAACTCTATTCCCTCTGCTGACGAGCTGTATGTAGATGCTGATTTTATTTTCCATCAGGACATGACACCTGTCCCCACTGCCAAAGGTATCAAAAGCTGGTTCAGTCACCATGGTGTTCATGTTCTTGATGGCCAACAAATTCCCCTGACCTAGAAAATATAGAAAATATATGGGCTGCTAAGAGGAAGATGAGAAACACCAGAACCAACAAGACAGATGACCTGACTCCAGCTATCTGGGCTTTCATTACACTTACGCAGTATCACAGGCTGATCGCCTCCATGCCATGGCACACTGATGCGGAGATTCATGCAAGAGGAGGCCTGATCAATTACTGACTGAATGGAAATGTACATACTTTTCAGAAGTCTGAAATTTGTGGTTAAGGCATTTTTTTTTTAGATTGGTCTAATGTAATATTGAAATTTTCCAAGACATTGAATTTTGCAAGCCAGAATGATTAAAAAAAAATACAAAAAAATAAATAAATAAAGGCTTGAAATATTTTACTCTGTGCATAAAATGTCAATTTCTCTTTCTGAGATGACTGGCAAGAAACGTTGCACTTTCACTCACAATCCTAATTTCTTTAAAAGTGCCAGTACTTTGAGTCACAAATTCGGGTTTAACACAGATTAAAGTGAAACTCCTCTTGTTATTTTCCACAAGTTTAAGAAATGTGAAGAAGTTGAAGGCGGTCGCTCCCAATTGACCCAAAAAGGTGTAAGTCGAAGAAATAACAGACATCTGCCAGCTGCACATTACACAGTGTGTCACAACCATTCCTCGCTTACTGGGTTAGCTTCAATAAACTAACGGATCTTTCACAAACTGATTCTCTGAAGCTGCAGAGAAGACCTGGTGTGAAACACATGTTAGAGCAGCTTATCCTCCAGTCTATGAAAGACAAGATTTTGAATTAATGTCTGTGCAATTTGAGTCCACTTTTCCCTTTTGCTGGAGCCCACCGCCACCCCCCTCCAGCCCAGCCCCATGCTCTGCACTGGGAGATGGGGTCTGGTAGCCAAGAATGGAGTGTTGGGACCAGAAAACCAGGCTGCATCTGATTGCTTCATTACAGACCCTTTCATTGACTTGGTTGCACTGAACTGATGAACTCAGGCAGTGGACAAGAGCACATAATGGGTAGAAATGAATTCTCATCACAGCCTTCTCAAGAGGCCACCGGTCCTGGCTTGAGCCAACAGAAACCATGGCTGAATGAAGAGGAGGGATCCGTATTGGTGCCTATTCATGAGCAAGAGCCAGGACTGAGGCTGAGGGCAAGATGGAGCGTTAGGATGTTGGATCAGTACACAGGGGAGGAACCACAAATCCACAGAGAGCCACATTATCGTAGGCAGGGTGTTTTAATGATTAGTTTAGTGATTAGTGTTTGCTTTCTCCTGGTAACTGACACCCCTGGCATAACATTTTCTCAATTGTTTACTCCAGCAGTTCTCCAGAGACGGCCCTTTGCTAGTTAGAGGCCCTGCCTTTAGGCCTTATAGTTGCAACAAAACGCCAACCAGCGAGATAAATAATTAAATTTGTACCTTACCGGGGCTCTCAGCCCAGCTCTCAAACTTTTGGCTAATGAGTGAAAAGAGTCTTCCGCAGCAAAGACAATAAGAGCTCCTATTATATTAAAAATAACCATAACAGCAGCACTAACAACAACATGCGTATACAATAAAAATGCAAGATGTGGTAAAACATGGTACCAATTTAGCAGGAGGGCCAGGTCTCTGTAGGGGAGAGACTGTTAATTCCCTGACCATGCCTCTGAGAGGGTATGAACCTCACAACCCAGACCCACTTAATTCCATAAGTCTGTGCTCAGTCAGCATTAAACAGAGGAGAGGCTTGTACTGGAAGAGCTGGTGTCCTGTGAGTACTTACGATGCTCAAAACACCAGTGGGTCTCTGTGAAAGTTAACGTTACGTTAAATAATGTTGCGCTGTATCATCCTAACGTCCTGCGAATATGCAAGACTCAGAAATCCTCTGACGGTAGGGGTAGCTGGCACCTTTCTGAGAGCGCGCTCTGCTCTGTCCTCTTTATGCCCGCTGCCACGGAGCCCCCACCCCAACATTCATACCTGTTCACTCAGCACAAATTGGATGCTGCAAAGCCATTTAATTGGCCTCTACTTCAGAATCCAAGGACATGTGAAACTGTCTCTCTAATATCTGCTCCCCTACAGAGCTGTTCTCAGCTGTATTTTTTAAAAACTGATTTTTTTTTTTTTTTTTTTTCCAAGGTAAGGGTGCGTTAAAGCTTTTGGACATCAGACAGCCTTAAAACTCGAAAAGAAAAAAATAATAATTTGACCTCAGTGATCGTCACTGGAGAGAGTTGAGGCTTTTCTCGTTTAGTACTGGGTAAAAGATACATGAGCAATATGAAACTCTACAAGTCACTTTGTTTCTTTTTTATTTCTAAAAGATGGTCTGTGTGATGGCATCTTTTTTTCTTTCCTCCTTTCTTTCTGTCCCTCCTTCCTTTCCCCCTTCCTTGTTTTCTCCCACTTCCTCCTTTTCCTTCCTTCCTTCCCTTCTGTCTCTCTTTCTTCCCTTCTTTCTTTCTTGTCTTGTCTTCTCCCTCTCTTGTGGCTGAGCCAAAGTTAACTGAGTAGCAATGTTTGACTGTAATCACTCCAAGGCTCCTTCTCTGGAGAGCAGCACAGCGGGCAGCACAGTTCCTTCCCTGTAGGAGGCTTCAGCTCACTTTCTCAGTCTTACAGCAAAGCAAAATTCGCTTGCATTCAATCACACCTGTTTAAACTTTATAGCATTTTATTAAAGGATAATTCGTCCACTAATAATCAGCAATGGTCAAAAGCAGTTGCAGGTAATCTGTGCTTGTTTTTAAAGTCAAGTGCCGGACATTTTTGACATTCAAGTAACTCTTTTTATTCGGCACTGCATTCCTGCATCTTCTTGTGTAACAATCCAGCCTCTAATTGTACCCTATGCTTTGCAAATAAAACTTAAAGATCTTTGTATAATTAAGAAGTAAACGACCCAGGCATAACTGCGTGAAAATAAATTACTATACATAAATAAAAGAGAAGCTAATCACACAAGATGTTTTTTTTTTTTCACCTGCCCTAAGCCTTTGCCAAAGGATCAAGAGCAAAACATTGTATCTCAGTGGACGTTTAGTTGTCATGAACTTATGCACCGATTTTGTATAACATTATGAACAGTTGCCTAATAGTGTCTTGGTCTAAAATGGCCCTGACCCAGTGTGGCATAGATTCCCCTGGACCCTTGAAGGTGCACTGTGGTATCTGGCACCAGGATGTTAGCAGCAGATTTTTATTTTTTTATTTTTTAAAAAGTCCTGTAAGTCGTGAGGTGGATTGGATTTGTTTATGCAGCATATCACACAGATGCTTCATCGGATTGAGATCTGGGGAATTTGGAGTTTTTACGTTGACACCTTATACTCTGTTGTGCCTCTCAAGTCATTCTCGAAGCATTCCTCTCTTGTGGTCGGAGACATTATTCTGCTGAATGAGCCCAACGACATAACTGAGTACTTTCTACCAAAAGGCTTTGAAGGTCTTAAGCGGTGCTCAGGTCGGTGCTGTTTTAAAACGAACCTCTGTAAGAATGACAGGAAGCGAGGTTAACTAGCAGAACATTTTCCAAGGCATCACTTTGCCTGCACTGGATTGGCTTCTTCCCAGAAGTACATCCTGGTGCCAGCAGACTGGAAACCCCCTACAAGATCTACAGTTGTGTACGTACTGTGTCCATCAGCATGTTAATCACTATCTGTAAGTGATCACAAGGTTGAGCCTGATTGGTGTATGATCAGTGTCGCTGTCGTTTCCTTTAGCTTCACAAGTACACCAGGAGTCTCTGTGGATTTGAAGGTTTGAAGCGTTGACTTTCTTTTTTTTATCAGTCTTTTTGGATTGTGATGTTTTCTTAAATTCAATTAGTTTAATTGCGTTTTCTATAACTGCACTGAAAAATGGCTCGTCATTTTGTGTTTATTTAAAGCGAAAGGCAGCCTGCTTGTTACACACTTATTGATAGCAGTATACAAGGTAGTTACCATTACTTTGCTGCTGAGAGTGAAAATAAAGATTTCCTGAATTAAAAGGATCCTCAGACGATAGCTCAGGCTAATTGTGTTGGATCTTGCATATATCTCTAGTTGTACATCGTTTGTAAGGGCTAAATGCTGATCAGTTAGGAAGGCCTTTACAAGCCGTGTCCTGAGTGTGTGTTTTTGGGACTGCTCTGCTGCCAGAGAGTCTGATAGCTCTTGAATTATTTATTTATCAGGCTGCTGGACGGTAGTCACAGCGACCTGGGCCCCTTAGTGGCTGTCTGACGACATCTCTCCTCTGCACTGGCCATTAACGGACAGGGGAAGGGGTGCTAATGAGCAGGGGGCACTCTGTGCATAGGACCGGAGTTCTCTAACCTTCCAATTTTTTTTTGTTCCTCCTGCACACCGACCCGCCATGGTGAATAAAGACGCAGCAAAGATTTGCAAAGATCTGAGTGCAGAACTTTTTAATTAGGTAAAAAAAAAAAAAAAAAAAAAAAAATTTGGGTTAGCCGAAGAAAAAGATTGGGGTGGAAAAGAAAGATAGAAACAACCAGCCGTTTTCCTATTAAGGCGAAATGTCAAGCGCAGTGGTGGAGCAATAGTCTGTGTGCATCCCTTTGTTGTCCTCCCTGACATTGAAGGCTAATTTTTCATGGTTATTTGAACTGGAAAATGAAAGAGAGGTTTGTGATTATTTCCTATAAATGACAACACAATCGCATTACGCTTCAGTACAAACACAGAGAGGATATTGCCTTTTCATATTTCATGTGAAAGTAATGGATGGTCTATGCAAAGAGGGGCAGAAAGAAAGACAAATGGTAAAAGAAAGCTCCCTATGTTTGATTTGTGTTAGAAATTGAATAGATGGAGGTGGAGTGAGCTTTTATTTTTTTTTTTTCCTTTGCCCAATATGTGGTTGCTCTCTCAGGATGTTTTAAAGTGCCTCTGCAGTGTAATCATTGGATTTCTTTAGCAATTAGCCATGAGTAACCAGCCAGTTGCAACCGAGAAGAAAAGTTTCCCTCCACATCCACTACAGTCTCTGCAAGAAAAATTTATATCAACACTAAGGTATCCTCGTGTGCTTTCTCCATCCATAAATGTATAGCGGCATGATGTAACAAACAGAAATAAGTGTAATAAATGAATAAATAAAATGAAACACATCACACCTTTCTCCACCTTTCCTTTCTACTAACATAAAACATCTGAGCTCAGCAAGCCGCTCGACCTTTGAGAGAAAACACGCATCAATGCTACCCCACATTTTAGATTTGAAATAAAATTGATTAGCAAAATTGGTATTCATAACCTTGTTGGATTCTGTTTTATCTCTGCGTACGCTTTCATAAACAAACAGACGGTCAAGCTCAGGGCTTTGGATGGAAACGGGGAGGCAATATGACCACAGAGGAGGATGGCAAGCCCGCCTACTCTTGGGAGGCAAGCTGAGAAATATGTTTGTGGACTTTAAGTTTACAAAGATTTGAAGAACTGAAAGGAGTGGGGTGTGGGGTCTTGTACCAGCAGGACTCATGTAAATAGGACTCATGCGGGAGCTATAAGCCGGACTCTAAGCACGTGCAGCGGTAGGGGCTGCATACATCCCGCCATGGCAACATTGATTTTCTGAGCTAATACCACCACAGAACGGTCCACAGGCAGATGGAAGCACTACAAAGATATGCAAATGGTACATTCGATAAATCGACAGACAGAGATCTTTTTCAGACATTTCACTGTACTGGTCTGCAGAGCCTAAAAGGAGAGATAAACAGATAAGTACCTGTTAATGGACACAGATATACACAAGTGTGCACACTCAGTGAAACATAGGGGGGGACCTGCCTGCTACCTGGAAAAAAACTTGGATCAATGGGAGAAATTCATGTTAAGCAGTGGGGCTTCAGAAAAGCCCATGAAATAAGTGCTCGGACCATTCAGGATTATCTTTTCATATGAAAAGGCCTTTTTAATGTGTCGCGCTGCATTTTGTTATTTTCAAGGCTTTCCTCAAGAAAGCTTTATGCACTACAGCTTTGTATGGTAAAAAAAAAAAAAAAAAAAGCAAAAACAAACTGTGGGTATAGTCGCATTCAGTGCACTTATTAGTTAGATATGAAACAAAAGCTGCTGGGTGTATGTCATATATAATAGATGTGGGCTGTCTTGTTAAGCCCAGCAGGCTGTATGTGGCAGCGTCTCTGTGGAGAAAGGCTCTGAAGCTTACTATACCTGGTAATTAAAGAGATTTTGTGGCAAAAGCCAAACATCAGGAGAGATGAGCTATGAACAGAAGAGCTGTGACAGTTTCAGGTTATGTGATTTTTGTGTGTCCCTCTTCGCCAAATGAAAAATCAATACATTTTCCGGGTTATACATATTCAGAATGTCCACCGTGCTTCCGCCCTGATGGAGAGCGGGGCCGGCGTGGTGGGGGCTGAGTCGGGAGCCGGGTGGGGGCGACGGGGGGGCTAGAGTGTCCGCCTGTCATAACTGTACCATCGCATTTTCCAAGCCACTGGTGAATATTTCAGAGTTGATGTGATTGCCCTTCATGACAGCGGTGATGCCTTTTTTTTTTTTTTTCCATCTATCCCCTCTGCCCATGAACTGCTTGGCTCCTTTGAATAGTCACAAACAAAGTAAGGGGATTGTAGTTTGAGCTCGAGGAAAATGAAGAAAGAAAAAAAAAAAAGGCGCATTAACAAAAAGAGGTTGATTTAAAAGCAGGCAGAAGTGGAAGACGATAAGCATAAATGCATGGTGAGACGGGGGCGGGGAGGGGGGGGTGCATGCAGGATAGAAGGGGTAATGGGGGGATGGCTTGCTGTACCGAGTAACTAAAGAGGCAGAGTGACTCTTTGTGCAGGACAATGTCCCTCAGGCGGAGTAGATAAAAGAGTATTGCCCAATGATGCTTTTGCCCCTTATCCAGGCTTTCAGCCTGCCATTCTATCAGGGAAAGGGGAAAAGTACAGCCTGCATCTTCCATTGTGGATGTAATATGTGTTAGTTTGCAGCCATCATCTTAGACATTTAACAAAGTCAGGGTTGTGTGTGTGTGTGTGTGTGTGTGTGTTGTGTGTATCAGATGGAGCTGAAGAGTGAGCAGTCCTTGCATGCTCAGTCCCCGTCCACAGCCACATTAACCTAGATCCTCCTCTCCTTTATCACCCCGAGTAAAACACAAAGACAAAAGAATTGGAGCAGCTGCACTTTACTTTATTTGTAATGTTTCTAAACATGTCGTTACTGCAATAAGTATTTCTAATTAGTTTCCCAAGAGGTAACACATTAGGGAAAATATTTTTAATTGAATAAGTACCAAGAGCATAGAAAATGGTTAAATGAGCTGCAATGAGAGTGCTTTTTAAATCCTTTTTTTTTAATATCCTCCATAACACGGAACAATATTGACTTTGAGATGTAAGGGGAATCAGAATGAGGACCTATAGGCTGATGTGATGTGCATGTACCGAAGATAAAGCAATGGCTCAAATAAGGAGGGGTTTCTGACACGCTTCCATTGCAGCTTCTAAAGCTGTCTGTGATTAACTTGCTCTGTAAAGTTTTTTTTTGGTCATTTTTTTCTTTATTAGCTGCCCTAACTCTTTACCCCTCCTCCACCCGCTGCACCTTCTCCTCCGTCGCTCTTGCGCCCTTTTCGTTCCTCCTGCCCTCAGCCCGTTGGAGACACAAAGTATTCATTCACATTTGGATCCTGAGGTCAGAGCAGGGCCAGCAGGGAGAGGCCAGCGAGCTCCCCCCTCCGCCCCCCCATAGACAGGTCAGGAATCTAACACGTAACTCTGACCAGCAGCGCCGAAGTAGCCTTGCTCGTCTTTCCTTTCAAAGACCGTGATGCTGTGTGGGAGAGCAGGGAGCGAGGGCATATGTGAGTGGAGCACAGAGACAAAATAGACATTCATTTTGCATGAGCCAAACTCCCTCACATTCGGCGCATTCATTTCCTGAGATATTACCACACTGGGTGCTTTAATTTGATGCAAGTACTGTTGCTTAGATTTCAATTTTTCCACATATCAGTTTGAGTGTTTTGACAGCCATTTCAAATATATATGTATATATTCATTGTGTCCATTCTTATTTATTTTTTTTTTTCAGCATAAGTAATGCAAGTGGCAATTATTGTTTTTGATAATGTCACCTTACAGCTTATTAGATGCTCATGAGGAACACACATTTTGTCTCTGTTTTCTGACATGTTTTTCTTAGTTGAGGTTTTTATGAGGTGCACCTTGTGAAGACTCGAGGAGAGAACTTCTAACAGTGTCGGTGAAGGTGGGGGTGGTGGTGGTGGTGGTGGGGGGGTATTAAAAGTTGGAAGGATTTTGCTGTTTATTTTGCCTTAGAAGAGGGAGGAGTGTCCTGTGTACGGAGTGCAGAGGTGCTGATATGAGGAGCGGACAATGCATGAAAGCTCTCAGCATGGGTCCTGTGTCTCATTGTCCCATGGTACCCTCCTGTCACTTTCATTTTGCGCCCTCTAGTCCAGAGTCAGGCCAACTTTAATACATGGAAGGGGAGCACCGGGTGCTGGGGGGGAGGCAGAGGGGGATGCTTAAAAGACGAAGTAGGGGAGAAAGATGGAGTCTGTGAAGTGTGAAATAAGATTGCTTTTTATCCGACAGAACAGCGCTATGGAAAAGGAAGCTGTCCACCCTGGGATAAAGCATGGGGGGTGGGGGGGGGGACGCACACCTATCTGATTTACTGTACCCTGTGACAACCTGGCTAAAACTGATGACAGCAGCTTTGATAATGATAATGAGAGTAATGAGGGCTTAGAGACGGAGCCACAGCCAGAAGGAGGCAGAACGCAGCCTCCCTTCCAAGAACTCAGGAGCCCGGCAGAGGAAGAAGTTCAACTCATCCCTCACAGGGGTGATCCAGGGCACATGCATGTCAAACGGCAGCAGGCACTAGTGTTATTGTCTGAGAACCGAATATGCAGCAGAAAATAGTTTGAGGACCACGGGAGCCGTTTTCAGGTGGGACTGCAGTTCCGCACTTTTAAAAGGCAGTTACCATCATAGCGGTATATTCAGCTGAGGCCGCGGACGGAGGAGGAGCCTGACCCAGTGAAAGATATCCAGAGTGACTATTATTACTTGCTGCTGCTCTTCTCTACAGTCTGGGAAGGAATACTGGAAAGTGCAGTGGTTACCATCAATTATTTATTAGGCCGTTTGTGCTTGTCAGTCTGATTAGCATTAGTGTAATCACTGCTCTTCGGGGGGAAAAAAGGAAGACTGCTCTCTCTCTCATCTGAAGGTAATCTTTCCATTTTCAGTGTCTCATCTTCACCGGACAGCTTTTGCATAGCATCTGCTTTTGTCATCTCCACATATTTCTTCCCGTTTTCCTTTCCCCATGTGTTTCTGTCTGATGCTGTTCGGCCCCTTCCCCCCGCACCTCATTAATGTGTGCGAGCAAGTTGCTCTCTCCCAGCTTGTATAGAGTGACACCTATAGGTTTGAGTAGGCCTTTGCAGTCACAGGCAAGGAAGAAAAACTCATGGGGAAAGGCTGCAAAGCGCCTGAATGATGTGTGTGTGTGCGTGTGCGTGTGTGTGTGTGTGTGTGTCTGTCTGGGAGACGCTGGAACAGAGAGCCCGTGAACTGTCCCCACTGAGTGACTGGCAGAGCAGGGCTGAAATTTATATGCTCAGAACAGATGAGTTTAATCTTTGTGTCGGCAATAGGCTTATTCAGCTTGCATGATTAGATTAATGGAACTGTTTCATATCATTGTATTAGAATGGTTAATGAAGACAATTAATTAGAAGACAACCTTCAGGCTATTGTCCTTTACATCTTTCAGATTTGGGTTAGAAATGGCCCACTGCCATAGCTTTGAGTGTTTCTCCTAATCTATTTCCAGAGTTAATCTGCAGCTGCAGTTTTAGTGTCTCTTCCATTTGCATCCTACTCTTAGGCCACTCGTGACCTTTCATTAATTAAAGTCGACCTAGCTTTAATCATTCTGTAATGCGGTTGTAGATGAGACGAGAAATGGGCAAAACCATTTGCCGCTTAGAGATGTGAAAGCGCTGCTGGAATCATACGTCTGCATTTCTGTATAAATTATGTATGGGGCTCTGTGTTGTGCAGGCTCAAATTGTCATGCATGTTGATTAAACAGCTCGATAAAGCAGAATAAAAAAAAACATGATGGGGAAAGAAACGTATGCGTGCACATACGTGCAGGTAACGTGTTTGTGCTCGATTTTTGGGGGCGGGTACACGGAAGCTAAATAGCTTTAAAATGTAGGCTGCCTATCACGGTAATGTTTGAGAACAAAGTAAGTATTGATGTGTGGGTGGAGAATTAGTCTCACTACATGTGTCACATGGCAGGAAATGACACATTGCCCCATTTTTAAGGGTTGAAAAAAAATTTACCTGGGGATTATTTTGTAATCTAAGCACCTATGCAGCTGCACAGCATCCTAATTCTCACACAGCCGTGGAGATTTATGCAGACGTGAGGTAGATGGGATTAAACGACCATTCAGAAGATTTTGGACTTGTTTAGAGGACATTTGGTGTTTCGGAATATTCTAGATAGAATTTAGATTTTTTTTACATTTAAAGAATAAAAAAAAAATGACTTAAGTATTTGTGTTCGAGGTGTCAGCCTCGCCTTTAAAAATGTTTATTTAAACAACGGATTGTCAGATTGGCTTTGGCGATAATGTTTTACATCAAAATCCATACACTTCTCACTCTGCTCAGACAGCTGTTTCCTACAACAACTGTATTGGCAAGCAGGAAGTGCTTGCTAGTTCGTGGTAGGGAATACAAAAGGTGTTTCCTGTTCAATTATTGTATTGTATTTTATTTTTTTTTTGTTACTGTTTTTTGTTGCAGCATAGCCTCTTTAAGCAGTGAAACAGCTATGTGAAAAGTTATGTTTCTTATTCCAGTATTGTTCTTGTAACCATTCATTTTTAAGCAACTGAGGATTTTTTTTGTTTGTTTGTTTGTTTTAGGATGCATCTCAGTTATGACTCTGGCTTTAATAAGCACGTTTGTTGATGAGCAGGAGCGTTCACTAATTGAGAGAAGTAAGAGGGAGTGATGAGGGACAGCGTAATGTCATGAAAGCGGTTTTGGCTCATGGTATTCCTGTAGTGAGCTCAAACTAGATGCGCGATGACTGCAGGGCTGAATACTTGACCAGGATATTTCAGTAGCTGTTGTACTTTTGTCAATATATCAATAGCTCATAGAGTAGAGACCGAGGCATGAAAGCATTTTCAAAAGAGCATTTAAGTACATTTGCTGAGAATTAGCTGACTTGTGTAATAACTGATAAAGCCTATCGACTGCGGCCTAGTTTACTGTTGTCAAATCAATGCTGTTGCATGCAAGTCTCTCTACTTTTAAACAAACTTAACAGGCAGAGGGGATGTTCACAGGGCACTGGAGGGAAATAAACATGATTGATGCGCTTTTTATTATCTGTTTTTGCTATCTTTTCCTCTGTGTGTTACTTACAAATGGAGTTATTGGATATCCATTGTTGGGACTTTGACGCTCCTAAATGGCCCTGATATATCGAGCTAATGCTTTTAAGATGGTTACAGGGGATTTCTGACTTTGACTTGGCATAAAAATACATTGAATTGTTGGCCTGAAAGTTTTAAATATTTATGATTTTTTAATAGTAGAATAACAGAATAGAAACTGGGTTATTGGTATTGGTTAGTAATTTAACAGATTGCAGCAGGGGACAGTAAAATGTGTGTAAGAGAATGGTGTGTGATAAAATGTCTATTTCTTGAAGGTTGCAGTTATTTTTCCATCTACTAGAACACGTGTCTTTTTTTTTTCTTTTTGCAGTTTTGTATCCATACTAAATAAGAATAAAAAAAACATTATTTCCTCTATGAATCAATATTTGTTTTCCTTTTCCCTCATGATTCAACTCTGATTT
Source organism: Poecilia latipinna (assembly GCF_001443285.1). Lineage (NCBI taxonomy): Eukaryota > Metazoa > Chordata > Actinopteri > Cyprinodontiformes > Poeciliidae > Poecilia > Poecilia latipinna. The sequence continues at coordinate 818,660 of NW_015112619.1, read as the reverse complement.
AATAATTCAAGTCTGACTAAATATTAGTGTTCTCAGATACTACAGCAATAGAAAGCAGATTCTGTCCTCTTTGTCTGCTAGCCTTGCAACTATATGTCAGCAAATGTAATTGTTGCAAGCTCCTATAGAAAAAAAAAAAAAATGCTGCCGTCCCTTTAAGTGCTTCCACCAATTCTGATGGTGTGGTGATTTACATATTCCGGTCTCCCTCCCCCTTCAGGAGAGCTGAGCGAGGATGTGGAGGCTGCTAGTGAGACCACCACAGATCAGGAGGACCAAACCAAAGACAGAGAAAGTGGGGGGGAGAAGGAGCTCACCAAAGGGACAGGTAAGGCCAACATTAATACACTTTTTTTTTTCTTTTTTTTTTCTAGGGAGCACTATACACAGCTGCACGGCTGCAGCTCCTGAGAGATGTAAACGATTGGCCTTTTGTCTAACTAAATTAAACTTACTTTAATAAATTAAAAACAAAACAAACAAAAAAAAAACTTCACAGGCTGTTTTAAAATGGTACTATTCACATAAACAACCCTGCACACTACGAATTTTGCTAGGAACAATACAGATAGGGTAAGCAGTATGTATATGTGATAAGTTGAGGTGTCATGTGACTCTTGTTTTGTTTTTGCTCAATAGATGAGCACGGCCTGTGTGCAGACTCCCGTGTGATCCTCATTCTCAACTTTGCGGCACACAGAGTTGGACACCAGCAATACTGAATGCATAGGATGTTTGTTTTAATATTGGGATTTCTATTTCTATGTTTATCTATTCTGTTGTATGTGTGTGTGTGTGTGTGTGTGTGTGCGTGTGTGTGTGCGGGGCTTGTCTTCAGCAGGGGCCTGAGCTCAGGTTGAGGAGAGGCGTCTCTGGTCTGAATTTCTGATTAAGCTTGCTGCTTTTCACTCTTCGAATGTTAAACACGTTCAGAAACCACATTTTTAAAGAGCTCTGTTATTAGTTTTAAACCACCCAACTTTAAATACTTTTGTCGAAGTGCAAACTGAGATTTTCCGAGAACTTAGTCGCATGATAATATTTACATCATTTCAGATTTCATCAAATTTGGCATACTTGCAAGAAGTGTTTAAGTAACTAGAACACGTAATGGAATCCCAATATTATGTTACCATTAGGGATGCACAATTGTTTTGTTGTTCACTTGCTATTAGAATATAGAAATTGATGATCCTTGCAAACCCCCCAAAGGCCTACATTCTGACATTATTGCTTGGATGGGTATTTCTGCAGAATTATTTTTTTTCCACTGCCGATTCCCTAAGAGCATCAAATATTATAAGCTGTGATTAAATGCAATTAATACATATCATTTAATGGTACTTGCACTATCTAATGTGAATCATGTGCTAATAAAGCCTATTTGTTAATGAGTATATTTTATTTATTTATTAATTGTGCTTATGATGCTCTGACTACATGCAGAGAGAGATGACATTTTGAATACTTTTTATCATTGCTTTTATTATTGCAACTAATAATAACATTTTTAGTTTATTTTGCTAGCTCATAGTTGTTATGATTCTCCACTAAGACAATATAATCTTTTAAACATGTCTGCAGCTTTACACACACATTCTGTCATGATTTAATATGTTAAAACAAATGTTAGCAGGCTGAATGTAGCTGTAATATTGTTTGGAGCAAGAATAAAAAAAAACATAATAGAAAAAAAAAATAGTTTTTCTACAAATTGACAGAGGCATGAAAACAATGAAACTCCAATAAATGAGAAGCAAGTTCACTTCAATTCAAAATGAGGTTCTTTCCCATTACGTACCATGCATGTGCATCAGAGCATCAAAGTGCGTCAAGCTCAAAAAGCTTCATTTACTTACTGATTGCCTTGCTTTTCTTTGTTGTCTTTTTTTAAGATAAGAAAATTTAACCTTGTTGCAGTTCTCTCTTCTCAGCTCAGCTAAACCTGAACGGCTGTAACACCAAAAACAAAGCTGCGAGTTTAGACGTCTATCATACCATGGAAAGGATGCTTGATTTTAATGACTCTGAACAGCATCAGGCCCAGATATAGATCCTCTTCACTTGTCTAACTTCTTGCGTCTAACTTCCCTTGTCTAACTGTGAGGTGTTTTGATTTACACGAGTCAGGTTAAAAGCTGCAAAATAATCTGCACCTTTTGCATGCCAAAGTTTTTATAAAGTACAGATTAGGAAAAAAAAAAATAATAAAAAAAAAAAAAAACTTCATCACAGTGTTTGAAGCCGTGCCTTTGTAAAACATCTTTGATATTTGAACTTCTATTTTAAATGAGGCTGAGTTGTTTGTGCTCTTTGAAAGGGCGACACTCCTCTTTGATGGAAGAAATAATGATATGCATGCCTGACTGAATATGGCTAAAAGTATGTTTTAGCACATCAAAATAAAGCACTTTAAAAAGCATTAAAATGAGCTGGCCGATTAATAATTCACTCATACCTGTGGTGCACAGGAAGACGACTCCTTGCATTAGGATTCCTCCTTTTTGAAAGGCATGCAATTTGATACAAGCATATTCAGTTCCTTTCCTCCTCTGTCAGTCACTAATCAGCAAATAAGAGTGTTTCTGTGTTTTCACAAAAGAAATATGTGCTTGCATATGAAAAATTTACAGCTTCCCCGCAGCTTATTAGAAACGCTTAGTTAAAAATAGCATTGCATTAGGGAACCAGGTCTGAGGTTCTGTTTGATGTCGGTGGAAAGGAAGGTGGGTGGGTAGGATGGTGTGGTGGGTTCAAGGCTGTGTTGGGAAAAAGTAGACAGCTGGAGTTTAATAGGAAGGGTCCTTTTTTTTTTTTTTGTACTTCCTGCATATTTAGAAATACAATACCAATTCAGAAGAAAATGCAGAAAACCTGTCTTGTTGGAGCGACGCCTCACAATGCATTTGGTGAGCAGAGGAGCACTTGTTTGAGCTGTTGATTATCAGTTAATGTTGCATAGGACGTTACAACATGGCTGATCTGTTATCAATCAGAAAAGGTGTTCAGTTTGCTAACGTCCAACCCAGAGCTCTTGAATTCTGAAATTCATCATTAGAACGAGTGAAGTACTTCGAGAAGAAGTACTTCTCATCGTTGTCATGCTGCTGTTGGAACGGAGCGCAACATTGTTCCCGTTACAAATGACAGCCACTGTCAGATAGACAGCATTAGTGAACAC